>NW_010298988.1:29918-42557 GCF_000700745.2 Antrostomus carolinensis | reverse complement strand
TTTCCCTCTCTGATTCTCTTCCCTGAGAACTACAGCTTTAAACCAGCAACCAGTACAAAAAAATTTCTTGTTATATGAACTCAGGTAAATGAGGCTCATCAGTGCATTACAGCCTGTGATTTACTTATGTCTATGGATGGTGAAGTAAGTTAAGTCTCTAAACAACTCCTTCGAACACTGGTCCAGCCCATGTGACTACAACCAGACCCCAAAACCCATTTTATTTCTGGCTTTATACAAGACCAGGGCACTGTCACAAATTTACAGGTCCTACCTGTCGTGTCTAACAGGTATTAATTAAATAGTAAAACACACTGAAGAGACAAAATTTTACCTTTGACTTCTTAAATCTAATGCCATTTGACATAAATTACTGCCTGTCATGTTGTGTCATGATACATCAAAGTAATCTCACACTTTTACTAGAGATCTACCATTACAGCAGAGCTATGATGCACACAATAAATCTACATTTTTCCTGTCTTGTAAATCACCAGAGCAGTAACATTTTTCAGGTGAATGGTAGTGTGGTGACAGAAGTGGCAACCAAGAGGTAAGATCTCCTATTGCTTTTGCATGGATCTTCAAAGAACTCCAGGAATATTATTCCTGTAAGAAAGGAATAGAGATCATGTTTTTCCTGCCATATAGGCTATTTAGAAAGAGAACTTTATGATCTTAGAGAAATTCTTTATGATCTATAGAGAGAAAATGCCACAGAAGTAAAACCTTTCTCACACACTGTGCAAGACAGTACTGCAATGGTGTCAGACATCTTTTTTTGAAAGAAAACTGAAGAACAATTTCATAGTAATTCATTTTAAAACTCACAGGAAATTCTGAAAAACATCTAGTTTGGTACTAGTGTATTAAATCACAGAACCTATTTTTTCTACCAGGCAGATCTGATCCACACTTAATAACTTGTGGCTGAATTGAAGCATATTTGCACACTGAAAAACTCAGAACAGCGTTGACACTTCCATAATAGAAGAATATCACAAGTCAGACAAAGACATATCATTTAGCAAAGAGCAAAGCATTCAATCAAGATCAACATTCAAATGAGGAGAGATTATTTTCTTCAATGCTACCATGAAAACAAGTCTCTGGTGAATGACTTAAAATGTCTCCTTCAGGGTGCAGTACAATTATTCTGAACTTTTTCTGTTTCAAAGACATTGGCTAAAGACTCTTTCAACTTCTAGGTCACCCACTATGTCCAAGTCAATTCCACACTCACCCACAGGATGAGGTGTATAGAGTCATTGTGAAAGATAGGTATATAGGGCTGCATGAAAGCACTCTTGAATTCCTCTCTTCAAACTTCAAGTTGGCCACATACAAGCAACCTCTGACCTGGAAACCAAACAGCTGCCTCAGCGTTAGCAACTTTCTAGGCCTACGCCAGTATGACCTACAGAGACACTGGGTTTAGTAACTTGGCCACAGCACTGCACTGTGCTTATCCACTCCTATTCCTTAGTGCTAATATCAATTTGACTAATACAATGTATAAGTGAGGTTGGCTTCATCTGCATATGTCTGTGTAGTCTCTCCCTAACAGAGATCTGCTGACAGTGGTCCTGATTCAAAGACTTGTGAAGGTGCCCTGTACACTTTTTCATTTGAGATCAGTGAGGTCAGTGCAGAGCAGTTGGTGGGACAGAAACCTAACGGCTGCCCACCTTGAGACTGACTGTAAACTGTTGGCTTTGAGCTCTACACCCTGAATTAACGAGAGCTCTAGTTAGAGGTGAAACTGCCTCCCCATGCAGCTGTGCTGGAGGAGTGGATAAGGGTGGGATTGTGCTCTGTGAAAATGAGAACTCATGGGAGTTCAGCTACCAGTCTTGAGCAAGCATTTGCAGAGCACAAAACAAACTTCTAAGAAGTTTATGTCCTGTCAAAATGTATCTGGATTTTTACAGGAACAGCAAAAGGCGTGTCCTGGATGCTGAGGTAGTTCTGAAGTTCCCTTTCCAAAGCACAAGTATCTTGGAACTTCTCAGCAAAGCTATTGTAGGGTTTATTTATGTTTTAGCAGGAACGTAACATTGCACTTTTGTCTAAATGATTTGGAAATGAAACTTTCCAAAATAAGTCAGCCTGAGACAGATACCTTGTCTGGGAAAAATCAGCCCAAATAGTTAAAGCTTGGCAAAGTTTTATAAACAATTTTAAACAGCGTCTTATAATGGTAGGCATTGGGCAGCTCAGCTGTAGTTGCGGCTACCAGCCCTGCCCAGACTCCCTAAACTGTCAGAAGGTGTTTGTGTTTCAGAACATTATTTCTACAGTCTATTTGAATTGGCAGATGTTTGTTTTTTAGCTGCCAGTATTACATTTTGCTTGAGATAAGTGAGGTGCTGAAATTCCAGCTCATAATGTGCCTGGCTTGTAGCAATTTCAATTTATATCATAACTGTGACAAAGCAAGTGGGTTCACATTTTTTAAAGATATTTTCTCCTTAAGGATAAGGACTTTTGTGCAGGCCAAGCCAAGGTCTGCAGTGCCCAATAGCCACGTGATAGTTGGTTTGGGAGAGGGTTTGTAGAGCACTGGCTCCAATGCACGCTGAGTGAGGCCTCGGGCAGGTGCACAGAATTTGAACACTCACCCCTTGGAAATGTTTGGCCCAAGTATTCAGATTCTGTGTGGGTGGATTGACTGGGGAGCATGAAAGCCACGTCAAATTGAAAAGCACAGGGTTGTTATTCCATGCTAGTAGCTGAAGTATTGCTCACGTCCTCTCTGCGCCTGTCACACAAATCCTGTTGATCATATGGCTGCTCCTGCTTCTTCTATTTCCTCCTTGCAGCCTCCTCATCTCTATAAAGGTGACAAGGAGAGCTTTCCCACTCAATGAGCTATGTGCACTTCCAGGAGACACTTTGAGTGAGTACTGCATAGCTCTGAATGGGCACAGAGGACCTTTTGTTCCTCCCCAAGAAACCAAGGTTGAATTGATTCACAGATGAATTGCTAGTACACAAGCTTAAAGGTAAACCTCTCAGTTCCTGGCTCTGAGATAGAAAGCAAGCACCTTTCTTCTCATAGTCCTCAAAGATGTGGAACCTAATTTTCAATTTGTTAAATCTATATATATATATATATATTAGATGCATATATATATATATTATAGTTAACAGTTTGAATGTATAGGTACAAAATATTTCTTTTTTTTGAAGGATTTCAAGACTTCAAAATTTTATTGAATTATGACTCAAAGCAGTAAGTTCTCAAGAAAGAAGACTCAGATTGTTGCTTCAGGTTACGAGAAACAGAATTATGGAAATAGAATCATTCCATTTCTATGTTGCTTTTTCATTTTGTTTTATACAATGGAACTGAACAGAAAATTTAAAAACCGATGGAAAAGATTAAAGAAAATGTTCCATTTCATGAAACTTCAGATTTTTCCTTTCCCACAGAATTGAACCATCCTGAAAAATTACCAGATAACTGGCAAAATTATCATCCTTTAATGACACATTTCATTTTTTTTAGACATATTCTGACAGAAATACTTTGTTCTGAGTTTCTACACATGCAACTAATTGTAAATGTATTGAATTAATCCTACCAGCTGAGTCCTTATATAAAAGACAAGAGAGCATGATTTGAGGAGTGTTTCTTGTACATCTCTGAATCTCTGTGGTTGATACCCATTTCAACACAGCGGAATACAGAAACGGAGCATCAGTCTGCTCCACATATGGATTTGCTGTGGTACACACAAGAGCTGGGCACGTCCTCTTCCAACACAGATACACACCTGTGGCTGTGTGGCTGAAATGTGTTAGCTGAAAATATCAAGCAGCTGCAGTATCTCCTCAGCTTATTAATCACCTGGGATCATTACTAAGCTCATGAGTGTTCCCTGCTCAAGAGTTTCCTTTAAATCTTGATCAGCTGATCAGTGCTCTAGCTACTTTCTTGGTAGATACACTCTTCAGCAGGTGATATCTGAGTAGGTTAATTAGCTGATGTTTCCAAACTGTTCTTAATATTGCTCTGGAGTCTTGGCTAATAATAGTTCCTTTTTATATTTGTGCTCTATTTTCATATGAAATGGAATTTCAGTCTTTTTGCTAGATGTCAAATATTGTTCATAACAGAAATAATATCTCATGATCTAGAATAGGATGCAAATCTTGGTATGTTTGAAATAATGCTTGCTTATTTGGACATCTCCTTTAAAAATAGTTTAGTTGCATAATTTTGTTGCCTAAATTTTTCCACCTTTCCAAATTTTTGGTTGTGTTCACTTTCTGTGAAAAGATACAGTTTTCTTCTATTTGCCAAATCTTTAGTTGATTGTCCTGAAATACCAGATGCCTGTATCAAGCTAAATTTCCTGGGAAAGTTTGAGAAAAAATGAGTTGGCATGGGGAGAATAAATTGTATTCTCTGAACTAAAATGTTCTATTAGTTGTACTGTCACAACTATAATGATCTAAAGCAGTGCGTGGGTAAGGAGTGCTTGGTAGATAAAGGCAAAGTACTTCATATCTTCATTGCTATGAATGCTCAGTGTTGTGTCTGTATGGAGTATATATTTATATGCCACTGGACTGAATGTATTGTACACTGTAAAACATCTGAATTTTTTCTTTCCCAGGAAGAAATAGGAGGAAGTTTCCTGGAACAATAAGGAAGCAAAATTCTCCTTTCTCTTAATTTAGTTTGGTAATCCCCATGTCTGAATCTTCTCTCAGAATTTGAGAGGTCCCAGTGTGGAACTGGGGATGCTGTGCTGCTTGTAAGGCTAGGAACAAACATGAAACCGGGTTGGGTTTGGTTTTAAAGATCCCACCAGGCTACTTGGAGCAGTGATGGTGTTAACTCGGGCATCAGTTGGTACTGCCTTTAACACTTCTTTCATCTTTTTCCCACACAAATGTTTCCTTTGGCAGCATTACTTACAAAAGGAAGTGTCAAAAAAAACCCCAGTGCAAATAATGATAATGCAGCTACACGCTTTCCAGGCCCTCACCCTTCAGCGGGACTGTTGTTTTCTCTCTTCTTCCTTCACTGCCCTTCCCATTCAGCCTTGCTTGGTACCACTCACAGAGTGGGACTTCGTCACCTTGTCACTCATCTGGGGGTACACAGGACCTGTCTCCACTGTGCTCATTCCTCCCATGCCATGAGGAAGCCTGGTCCTCCTCCACCATGGCAGGGGCTGGGGGCTTTCCTGCTACAGGGTCTTGCTGCTGCATGGGGTCTCACTGCTGCACGCAGCGTTGTGAGACGAGCGCACAGTCTAGGCTTGGCATTCAGAAACCTTGTTAAACTTGGCACAGAGACCCCTGACCATCTCTTTCTATTTTGAAATCTAGTGGAAACAGCAATATCTGAGGAGGGTGCAACAGGTGTTCCTGAAGCTCAGAAGTATTTCCATTTAATTACACAGCCAGGGATTGTGGGGCTCATAAAGTTTCTGTGTTTGTGCCTTTGCTCTTACACTTGCTTAGAAATACTGCAGCTGCAGAAAGCCTTAAGAAAATCCTTTCACCTTATAAAAACTAGAAATATCAAACCCTGGCAGGGTATCTAAAAGGTGAGGTTCTGGTGTAAGAGTTAGTTTAACTGACGTATTTAAAAGTGAAAGTAATAAACAACATGGAACCTCATTTTTGTATATCCTGTCAGGTTTTCAGGTGTACTGAAATGAGAGCTGAGTGAATACTGCAAAAGGACATTTAAACATAGATTCAAAGGCTTCAGCTGGCTGTGGTAAGATTTTATGGGCTTTGCTAAAACATACAAATGAAAAAGTTAGTTGACAGGGAAATAGCAACATTTAAATATTCTGAGGGTTTTTGTAGAGCACACCTGAAGGCATATTCACATGTGTTTACACCGGTTGTCAGCTCTAATATTTATACTTGCTTCAGGAAAAGCAGATCATTCTGTGAAGTACTGATTTATATGTTGTACCCATCAGGGGTATATTCTGATACAATGTGATCAAGGAATCTCCAGCTGAAATTGTGACAGAAGCAAGAGTCATTAGTGAAAAGCTAAATACTGGCTCTCTAAAGCTGTCACTGGGCAGCTTCAGCCCATTCATGGAACTGCTGAGAGAGTGCTCTGAACTCATGCATAGATAGCTCAGATCTCTAAGTTGCAGAGACACAAATGCATAGATTCAGGTACTTATTTAAATGAAAAATGGAGAGCTAGCCTGGTAATAAATGCATTAGTTTTTGTATCTCCTTGTATGTACGTAAGTAGTCACAAGTAATGAGATTTTATGTAACTGTTTGGTAGGACAAGGGGCAATGGTTGTAAGCTGGAACACAGGAGGTTCCGCTTAAATTTCAGAAGGAACTTCTTTATGGTGAGGGTGACAGAGCCCTGGGACAGGCTGCCCAGGGAGGTTGTGGAGTCTCCTTCTCTGGAGACATTCAAGACCCACCTGGACGCCTTCCTGTGTGATCTCATTTAGGTTCCTGCTCTGGCAGGGGGATTGGACTAGATGATCTTTCGAGGTCCCTTCCAATCCCTGACATTCTGTGATTCTGTGATATTGATTATCAGGATTTTTTGGTTAGAATTGTGTTGGGCACTCATTTCTCCCTGAAGATGTTTAAAAACAACACTTCAATATTTTCTTGTCTATCACACAAGTTTGAAGTTAGATTTTTTTTTTCCTACTCATCTGAATAGCTTTAGATTCTCTGACTCCTCACAGTGACTTAGAAAGTGGTGAAGTGCTTCCTAGAAGCTGCTGTTACTTTTCAGCAGCTCACTGTGTGCTCTCCAACACAAGTCGGTAGTAACGTAGTAGTCACTAAAATGTCATCACAGAAGAGACACTCAAAATCTTGGATCTGTGTGATAGTTCCGAGCGAGGCATGTGAATGCTAGTTTATAATTTGAATTGAGACCACAGCTCCAACTCTACTATATTTACCTTCAAAATATACTTTAATATTTTGGGAAAGAACCTAAAGATAAGATATTTCCTTGTAAATTGTGATTTGATTACACTAGTAAAATAAATGCTTAGAGAAATATTAGGAACATTTTTAAAAATAAATATGACTGTACTTTCAGCCCTTCAGAAATATACTGTATTTCTTATAGGACTATTTTTCTAAAGAAGTTCCTATTGTTTTGCTTTTTTTAATTCTATACAGAGGTATACAATATTGGTCTGGTCATTTTAGGAATCTTTTATGCCTTTTCATGGATATTGATTTTAGATTAAAGGATTCTGGGTCTTTAAGGGTTGTACAAGTTTTATTTCAGTACAATTATAACATATTTAAATATGTTCCCGAATAACACTAAATGAAATTATCTGTGGGTATATCCCTGCACATTTAAAATACGTCCACATGCATATGTTCTGCGAAGAGTAGGAATGAAATTTGGGTACCAAATGTACCTGTGTTCAGTAAAATTAAAGCTGTATCCTCATCTTAGAAAACATTTAAGGAGGTTTATAGCTATCAATTTACAAGTGTGTTATTATTTGAACAGAATGGCAAGAACTTGAGTGGAAATTTAAACTACGAGATGTTAATTCAGCTGTGTTCAAAATTATACCGTGGTCAATTTTGTAGGTTTTTTGCTGCCTTTTTGATAGCAAGGACAATATATTTAGCTTAGTGGTTGTTTAGGGGTTTTTGTTGTTTGGTTGGGTTTTTTTACTACAGATTCCTGTCAGATTTCAGGTTCGGGGTTTCATCAGCTACAACAATGCTAAAGACGGTGGGATTATACATTTATTAATAATAAAATTTTTCAAAATGTGCACATTTAAGATGGATTTTACAAGCTTGTTTTTCTTACTATTTTTCTTGTACTAGTAACAGATCTGGAAGATCTATTTTAGGTTAAATAAACAGCAAATCTGAAATATCAACAAGAGGATACTATGGGTGTGTGCACATTTGCATGTATGTCTTGAAAAGAGCTTCTTGAGTGCCAAAAGCTTGCTAAGAAATCTATTTTTCCCACAGTCATCTTTCGGCTCTTCAATATGCTATGTCAGCTTACTCTCACAGGATGGTAGCTCTCTGCAGATTACACACAAAGTACAATTTTGATTATTTTGATTTTTTTTTTTTTCCTAAACCCAGATTCTAAACCTAACTTTGATTACCTAGCCAAGATCTGTCTGCTCATCCAACAAAAATAACATCTCCTAGCAGCATTAAAAGTATTTCTTCTTCAGGTTAGCTGGATCAGACATAGGGAAAGTGGAAGGAATAATCTGGTATCTAGGGTTTTTATTCTCCTTTTTCTGCTTTTTCCAGTTGGTGAGGAAAAAATGGATGGCACTAGTTTCATCAGAAGCTTTCCCTCAATTGGCTTCATTTTTGTTTTATCTGGCATGAAGCAATGAAGCCTGTGTGAGTTATTACTGTCTCATGTCTCAGTACACAATTAATTTTTTTTTCCCATCCCAAACTGCCAGGGCCCGGCTTTCATCCAATCTTTACAAAAAGACTACTGTGTGAGGGGGTGTTTTTCATTCTTTTTCCAATAATGAAGGCAGTACTGTAGAATTTTCTTATTTTAAGATCTCCCCTTTTGAGGGAAAGAAAAAAATATTTAATTGGTAAGTTCTAAAGCTGCATGGTCTTGTATGTAGGGCTGACTTTTTTTTAGAAGGGTCAGTGTATTACATAGTTATTTCCTAGCTGAATGTTACCATGTAGGTGTTAATTTGCCATCTTGCATATTCTCCCTTGGTTGGTTTATAAACAGGTAAGTTCATGCAAGTAATTACCTCTTGGAATCTTTATATTAAACTTCAGGTTTTGATATCTAATTAACTCTTATTAACTGCTCTTGAAGTTGCTATTTTTAAAAATCTGAGCTTTTAATTTACTGGCCTTTAGCTTTATAAAATTAACTGATTTTCCCCAAAATTTATTTTGTCAACACAGGAAAATGTCTGGCTTTACTTGAAAAAGTTTCAGTTGATACCTGTACTTTAAGTCCCTATAGGATGCCAGTGCTCTGGAGTCAACATAAGAAATTAGTCATTAAAATAATGTTCTAGACCTCATTCAGAGTGAGGCTTTTATAATGGAAGCTTCACAGTATAAATCCTTTTCAAAAAGAAGAAAAAATATATTTTACACAGACTTTATCATAACTCTTGTATTCAGGTCCTGAATGATGTAGATTATCCACTTGGCCTGTGAACAGATCTTCTGTTTTGTATTCGTTTTATTTCCATGTGTTTACCATTCCTATGGAAACCAACATTGTGGTATTCACTGCTTAAACTCACTTTCTAGATGATATTTCTCAAAAATGGTATAAAAATGCATGGCAACATATTGGGAAAAAAGATGGAAAGAGAAGAGCATGAAATACATGAAATTGCTTTGAAGTGTAAGAAAAAACCCTCCTAACTTGCTAAAATTCAGGTCAGTTATGGTAACCAGTTAGCAAGATTTGTCCCTGTGCTTAAAGTTGTAACATCAGGAATAGTGATCCGGTCCTACCTAATTCTGGAGCTAGATCGTACATGTTTATACCTTCATCAGCAAATTTTCACAGCTGCTTGGAGCATCTGGATATGCTTAGGTTGTCACATCTTTGATCATGTTAAACAACTAGATTTCCATTAAGCTTCTACACACTAAGCACTTGCTTGCCTACCCATGGACGAGATCTGAAGGCATTTTTATGATACAGACTGTTTCAGTGGCACAGTCTGAATATGAAGGTATGGAAGAGAAAAAAACTGTAGATCATGTCCAGATGGAGTAGAAAAACTTTGAGAGATACTGAGGCCTCCTGAAAACTTGTATCAACTTTCTCTATTCCTACACATTTAACAGTACCTAAGAGTCACAGTTCATCCTCCATTCTTCTCTAGAGCTCTGCAAATGATTGCTGTGACCCTTTCTTCTTTGCCATCCTAGAGCATGTTGGAACTGTGCTGAATTTTACCTTTCACTTCTGAGAAGTTTTAAGCCTCTACACATTGCTTAATGAATGGAAAACCAGCTAAAGACAATGACTTGCACTGGGGCACCAAAAGAACTCAGAATTCCCCACTTATGAGATTTGCCTGGGTGATGGGTGGTGAAGATGCAAAGATTTCAGGCAGACTTTAATCAGCTGGTTACCTCAAGCACCGACCTCGGCAGCAGCAGCAGGTTAGACTAGGTGACCTCCTGAGGTCCCTTCCTGAACTATTCTGATTCTGCGAGCCTTTAGGGCTACAGGTCCAGAAAATGGCTGAGGATTATGAAGCACAACTGGAAAAGAAGGCCTTCCTATAATCAGCAAAGGCCCCTATCTTCAAGAAAGCCACGCATTTACAATGCAACCTTTTTTCCTTACCATTTCTATCATCTGCTTAAGGAGCTAACTGTTCCGAGTACTGGATTTTTGTGGCTCTCATTCCTAAAAGACCAATCTGCCAAGCACCATTTCAAGTGCTTAGTTACAAGTTTCATTAGGTGGTGAAACAGCTGCACATCACTAACCCTTCTGTTTGGTTATATTGCTGCTCCAGATGAGGGAGTGGTGTAGCTTGTTAAAGCCTGTTAAATCATCCAAATCCTTCCAGCATTTTTTTTTTTCTTGGGCATGCAATTCTTTTTTTCCAGAAATGCACATATTACACAAATACTAGTGCTGACCTATTAATTGCCACGTTTATGGTTTCCATTTCTGTGAAATATATCTAATGATTAATAAAATAAAACAAGATAGGAAAGGTAAAGAACTACCTCAGATTAGGAACTGAACAAAATATATAAATCAAAGAAAATTATTAAAAAGTAAACTTCCAGTGCTGCTTAAAGATAACAATAGGATATCTCAGCAATGCAGAATAGATCTGTCTGTTAAGTATAATTGTTAGTGTTATTTTAAATAAATGAATGAGGTAGAAATATTTACCAATTTGTATTAAACAGGTCATAATTGGAGAAGGCTGTAAGAAACTCCATGAAGAAGCAATCATGTTTAAGATAACACAGATGAGTATGTTTATAGAAACAGAATCATTGTCAAAGATGACAGTGCTTTTTCTGCTTTCCTTGCTGAAAATAAGATGAATATAACACTTAGGATATAAATGGATTCTTGACAGAACAAAAATTTCTAACAGACCCATTGTTTCACGGCTGGCCTCCACGTATCTGCAGTTTGCAAGTGACCATATTTGATTATTACCTCAAGGTCAGTATGAAAATCTTGCATTGTTTTGATCTGCAGAGTTTTAAGGACTTCCTGACATGCTGCAAATGTGACATAGATGTCATTCATGAAGATGATACTGTTACCTGCCTAGAGGTACAGCAGCTGCTCTAACAGCATAGTCTCTTTGTTTTTTAGCTGATGTTAAGAAGAGGTCAGGCTAGAGGCTGCAGAATGACATGTCAACTTGCAGCATGGGATAGTGCCCAAGGTGCTTCCTTTCATTCAATTTGGAATCCAACAACTTGTAAACTTGCTGATATTTTGTCCCTTGCTACTAGCTCTTTGTTATGATTGGTCAGTAATGATTTTCCTGACCAAAACAGCTGTGTTAATCTGAAAACAGAAGAGGAATTAACACAGAAAAACTACTTAAATATGATATAAACAGACAAGTTGGCATTGTCTATGCTTTTTCTGTCTTGCTGACAGATTTTGATGTGAAACGACCATTCAGAAAAACAGGAAGCTTGAGAAGGACTTTTCAGAGTAAATATTCTGAGGTATTTATGTAATCATCTAGCAAACTAGTGAGAACTATAATCCACCTTGGCAGTATTTCTGACATAGTAGTAATATAATTAATGTACTTTTTGTATCAGCTAGTAAATTAGGAACAGATTTGGGGTTTTTTTTTTTCATCCTTTAGTGCTGGCAGTTGGATTTCCCCAGTAAAATGTCAGCTATCGAGGCTCAAGGTTTCTCAGCAGCAGAAGCAAAATTGGTATTTTTTTCCGATAGGGCCTGTGGCGAAAGAAATGGTCAAGATAGGACAGACAGGCAGGTGAAAATCAATCTTGCTGCTTACAGCACTGTTGGAGATGTTAATGAGCACTGGTGACTACTGGTACCAGAGGAGGCCGGTCCAAGTTCCTAGCAACAGCTGCTGCCCCATCATGGCTGCTTCCTCTCATTGAACAGTAACAGCGTCTGGGCTAGGTTTTCAGAGTCTATGCTGCACGAAGTAAGCAACTTGTTATCCCTGGCAATGTGCTGTCATTGTTCTGAGTGTGTTTTGAGCTGACTTGCATGACCAGAGTGATCAAACATTATATCGTTAGCACATGAGTGCAAACTGGTATTTCAAGAATAAAGTAGTTGGTATTACAGATTTCTCCGTTGAGAAAATCTCCCATCTCAAAATGTATGCCTTTTCTCTATTCTTTTTTCTCTCTTTCACAGCAACATCAGCATGGTAGAAGTAAAAATCCCTATACATAGATAACATTTTTGGTGCTGTGGAAACTTCATTACAGGAGGCAAATCTATAACAGGATCCAATCAGTTTGAAGCTGAAGTTAAACAAATTTGTAAATAAGATACAGCTTTTTAAGTGAGGGTAATTGACCATTGGAACAGATTTTCAAGGGATGTTGTAAATTTGTTACTTGGCATCTTTAAATCAAGATTGGCTGTCTTTCTAAAATGAGAGCTCCATTTTAACCACC
>NW_010298988.1:13416-29901 GCF_000700745.2 Antrostomus carolinensis | reverse complement strand
GGAAAGATAATTATTTTCAATGTGGAACTGACTAGCCAAAACTTTCTGACTTTTGCTGTGCAGCATTTCAGACTAGTATTTTTTTTGTGAGTGACTTGACTACAGCACTCCTTTCTAAGACTATTATTAGTATCTCTAGAAAATGCATATAGCTGACCTACTGTACACTGGAAGGCAAAGTCTCCAGAGAGGGCCACAACCAGTCCTTTGCACATTTGGGCAACCTGGCATGATGGCTTATACAGGTAATGTGGGGTGCTCACTGAGACGCTGAAGAAGACACAGTCTTCCAGTGCATTGCAGGTGGCAGAAGAAATCTCCTTTATTTGCTTCTACACTCCTCACACAAGTGACTTCCTGTCTAAAGTGAAATCTTCTAGCAGGCAAGATATCTTTCATAAAGACAGGGAGCAAAAATAAATTTATTTCTGCTGTTTATTCTGCTATTACTATTATTAAGCTGTTCAGTGATCGGAATACACTATCCACACAAAATTTTGGGCTGTTGCCTTTTTCTGGGAAAAGATGGAGTGATACTACAGTCAGTTTGCTAGATGAACCAGAATTTTCTCTTTTGCACCACTTGTAGCTACTACTTATAGCTACTACTCTTCTGCAACACTCATAGCCACTATCATAACGCCAAATGAACGTCTCACTTCAGCTATTCGGGCTTTATTTTGTCATAGTTTCATAACAGTCATTTCAGGACTAGGAACAAACTACTGAGGTTGCTGACCAGGCATTTATGGAATATTTCTTACAACTTCACCTAACATGAACCAAAGAACGGTTTCTGGTTATTGTTTAGATTTTTATTTTTTTTTTACTGGTCTGTACTGCAGACAGGGATCTCAGATAAGCAATCTGTATGGGAAGTGAGAGTGACCGTGCGAGAAGACAGGTTGTAGACCTAGCAACCTTGAAAACAGAGCATCTTAGCCTTGTGTGAAGCTGAGAATTCATCACAATTCATCCATTTACTGTTTTTTGATTTTATCCATTCAGCCAAGTGATTGAAAACTTTTCTTTGTAGTGCATAGATTCATGTTTTTAGATATGGGTGGGAAAGAAATCTGCTGACACTACAGGTAATTACTCCAAAAAATCTCTGTTGGATCCACTCAGCCTCTTTCAAAGACACCCTAAACTTTCGGTGCAATTTATGTCACTGGAATCAATTTTCATTCCTGCCAGAGATAATTTACACTAACTGGAGACCTTCAAATTCAGCTCACTGGTTAACAATTTTTATTACTAGTAACTGTTTTTTCTTAAAGGGGAAGAAACCTCAAACTTTTCATAATTCTAAATTTTCTAATGCCTAATTTTTCCTCTGAGAATGAGCTGTAATGAATTTGGTCCTTTCCTAAGAATACACATAAAGTATTTCCAAGCATCTGATTTAAATTCAACAAATTAACTTACTCTTTGAAAGAAAAACATTTTACTTTATATTTTATATTTTACAAATAAACAAAAAATATAAAAATGTCAGGCAAATACTCAGTCTGAGGATAGAAAAAGATTTATCCACGTGATTCCATTTAGTAGTAGAAAGAGGGGTAATTCTTAACTGTGCATTTCTGTGAGACATTTATTATTCTTGCAATTAAACACTTACAATAAGCACTATATATGTCTCTACTGGATCTTAATTTAATCCTCACCATTTGATGACATGTCAGATCTCATCAATTTTACACCTTTTTTTCCCCCTGGAATGAGTTTTCATTTACCAATTTCAATCCAATTACTCTTGCTCTCCCATTTCATTAGGCCTTGTAAATGTGATCCCACAATACTGCTGCTAACGACTGCTAGCAAGACCTCATAAATATATTTTATAATTGATGGATGTTACATAACAAATGAATGCCTTAAAAATCATGCTGAAAGGCATTAGAGTACCAGTCTTGTTGGAAAAAGAAGTGAAAGCCTCCCTCTCCACATCTGGAAATAAATTCAGTTCAACAGTGTTTTCACTTGTTATTAAAACTTCTCTGTTTGCCTGTTGTGCTTGGTATGTTATTAAAGATGACAGCCAGCATTTGACTGAAAGTTACAGTCAGTTACATATTCTGAACTCATGCAGAATTCAGAATTGTGCTGATGCAGACTGGAAGTTAGCCTAAAAATAAGGAACAGAAAATATAAAATTTAGAAATTTTATGCAATATTACAAATTTATACACTGAAACCCTGTAGAGGTCAAAATGGGTGATGATAAGCACATATGCTACTATTCAGAAAGTTCAGGTGGATTAGGAATACAGCCTCATCAGAAATGATCCTGGTTTGGTTGCCCACTCTGTTGCTATAGATATGCCACCGGAAGATTACTTCTGCCAGATTTGTGATTATGTATTCCCAGGTCTGACCAAGTGGATTTGCAGCAACCAGTCAACTTGGAAACAGGCTCTGGAAGAGGACTAGTATAAATACATAAGATAGGGTGCAAGAGAAGAATTTTATATATAATATTCAATGTATTAACTGTATAGTTTTGGGAAATCCTCATCCACATGTTTTATATGGCTGCAGTAAAGTTGTAGATTTAGGTCCTGACACAAGTGAGGCTGGGCATGCAACCATAGAACCACAGAATAATTTGTAGTGGAAAGTATCTCTGAAGGCCATCTAGTCCATTCTCACTCAAAGCAAGGATAACTTCAAAGTTCAACCAAGTTGCTCAGGGTCTTTTGAAAGCATCCAAGAATAAAAATTCCACAACCTATTCTAGTGCTTTATCACATGCATTGCAAGTATTTTTTTTCCTTGTGTCTAGTGAGAGTTTTCCTTCCTGCCATTTGTGTCAATAACCTCCTATCTGTTGAGGTATGCCTATGGAAAGAGTCTGGCTCCATTTTCTCTACAGGCCCTCTTTAGATAGTTTAAAAACTTGCAACTACATCACATATCAACCTTCTCTTGTCCAGACTAAGCAATATTTCTTCCTTCAGCAGCTTTTTCTAATGCATGGTATTCACCAACCCCCTCACAATTATAGCAGATCTACTCTGGACTTTCCAGTTTGTAGGCCTCTCTCTTGTCAGAGGCCCAAAAACTGGGCACAACATTGTAATTGTGACCCACCAGTGTCAGACAGAGGGACAACTTCACAAAACCTGTGGGTTATTCTCTTTCTAATGCAGTTCTTTCTTCTATGCAGGAAGCCTTCATTGCTGCAAGATTGGCCTTCTCTAGGACTGAGAGACAGCATTCTTCATTATATTATTCATGCACATTATCTCTATTACCAAAGAATCTCATTCTGAACCATCAACAAATGTTTATTAAAATAAATTCAGAACACATTCCCCATTTTTACCCCTACCTGTCTGTTATGCACATCATTTGGACAGTAGGATGTAAGCACAGGGGCTTGTGTCTTGCCTATCAGGCATGTTGCATTGCACACAGTGCACCAAATTAATCTCTGATGAATCTTCATTGCAGTCAGCAACTGCATTACTCAAGGCCTCTGTGACAAGCCTCAGTTGTAGTCAATCCACATAATTGCTCCAGGTATTCCATCTTTGTAGAAGGTTTGTCTGTGTTTCCTTGATTTATTTTCACCCTGCACAGAAAATCTCCAATACATCATTTACCATGAAACTCACTGTTACAAGAGATGAGATTATGAAGAATAATTACTAACAGAAGCAAGTTGCTTAAAAATCATTAATGCACCTCAATGAAAATGGTTATTAATCTTCCCTTGAGAAAAAGTTATTTATATTTAAGGTCTACAATTTCCTTCCAGTTTTCCTTTTGCTTTTCCTTTTCCTTTTCTTTCCTTGTCAGCACCAAAGTTGATACATGAAGATTTGTCCAGTGGTGTTGCTTCAGGCTTTAGCTGTCAGACAAGTTTAAGGGATTAAGTGAAGATAACAGGAGCAATACTGTTTCCAAAGATCTAATAAATCAGGGCAGCTGTCCTCTGCCGGGGACTCCAGTGTGATCCTGCATGCAGACTGCAAGACCTAACACACCTGTACACTAAGAAAGGGGTGGTTTTATGTCATTGGGCTGCTCTAATGATATCAAATAGACTATTTACTACTGAATGAACATTCTGTGATTGTTCCTGATGAATAATTACTATTAGAACAAGCCAAGGTCTTTCAGGGAAAGGGAGTTTCCTGCCTGTTGCATACAGCCATAGCATAACTTTCTCAACCCCTGACATAAACCACTGCTATGTTTACTACTAATGTTGAAGCAAATATTTTTATTCTCTTCTGCCCAAGTAAACATCATGGATTAGTCAAAATCTCAATTAAACAATATGATTTTTAACATTCTTTTCAGTATAAATTTTATTTTTCTTGCTTTCAACTCCAATTCACCCTAAACATAAATGATCTTCAACTTTTTAGAAAACTATTCCCGTGATTCCACAGTCATTACAAAATATTAGTTCATTGAGAAGGAATGTCATCATTATACCTCTATTACTGAAATTCTATTAGAACTGAAAAAAAAAAAAAAAACCAACCAAATTTGTACTTTTCAGTCTCACTGTCCTACGGATTTGCAAAGCATTTGAATCTTCCCAGCTAATATTTAATTCTGAAAAAAAACATTTATAAGGACATGTGAAAGTGAAATTTAAGGTAATGATTTCTAAAATTTGGTTTCTGTTAAACTACTCAGCTTCTTTAAGATAAAATATTTGTTGAGTGCACGTCATATTATTAGAATCAAGGATAACGACATATGCTGAGAGGTCAAAGTAAACTGAGAAAAAAACCTCCTACTATCCTGGATAGTACTAAAGAAAAAGAAAATTGTCCTTCTCTGAAAATAATATTGTGACAGATTTCGGCAGCTTCCAGAATGTTAACAGTTGTAAAACAATAGAGACTTTCCTAATAATTTCTACTTTCCTAATAATTTCTACTATCCAATATCTGAATTAAGGCCTTGGCAGTATCTATACATGGATATGTCACATGAATCTGTGCATCTGTACCCTAACCATAGCTAGTACATTTGCCTGTCTTCACAGGACCTTGGAGTATTGTGGGAATATTCTAGACAGGAAATTGGAGTATTGTAATTTCTGTTAAAAGTGGCTTGGGAATATTTTTTAAAGAGACGTTGTGAAGAAGTGCATCTAAAAAGACATCTGTTATAGCATCGCACAAGGTCTATGAATCTGTACCATAGTAAGCTGTATCAAGTGATCTCCTTTCGATAGACAATCAGTACACCTGAGAGCCAGCCTTTTCTGACAGGGTCATTTCATCTGATAGAGTATCAAATGGCTTGTTGATTATTCTGACTTCAAAGGCCAATGGTGCTGATATCTTCAAGGTGGTCTGTAATGCCTGAGTGATGAGGCCACCTGTCAATGTGACTGCAAAATTAAAGAGAATCTGTTGGGAAATGGAGGGTAAACTTCCTCTCCCTCAGATTAGCCTGATTAGCCTTAAACAATTTAACTTCTACAAATCCGTTTCATAGCTATGGGAAAATTATTTATCAGTGGCTACTTTTTTCTGGCAGGGGGGGAATATGTTTACGGTGAGTAGTTCTGTAGAATGTGCCCACCTACTTCAGAACCAGTTTTCCATTACCTGAGTTACAAAGCAAAAAGAATTCTTCTTCACTCCAAGAAATATTTGAAATTTTGAATTTGTTTTGAGTGCTAAAAATAACTATTCCTCTGTAGCCTTGTTTTCTTAGCTTGCTTTGATGAAAATGCTCTGTTGAAGATAGCACAATGTCAGGAAATAAATAAGACAAAAAGGTTTTGTTTATTGAATAATAAGCTTGTGACCAGCAAGAATTTCTTAGCTAACAACTACATTATTTTAATCTTTCTGACAGGAAGAGGAACAATATTTTGCATTTGAGGAGGAAGATAAAGGGGGGAGATAGGCTGACCTTCTCTCTTCTCATTGAAACAGGGGAGAAGGAGCCATTAAGAATCTCTAAGGTGTCTATGAAAGTGGGGATTATGTGTTGCAATATGGGGCATTTTTCTGCTTTTCTTTGCCTGTTATCATAAAAAAAGCAGGATGCCACAATGGGAATCTCATTGTTAGTGGGTTAATACAACTTGTTGATGTTTAGGCTGTCCCACAACCTGCTGACTTTCGTTCCTCTCCCAAGAGGCCAGTGGCCTTCCCTGTCATAACTAGGAGTGCACCTAGTCCATGGCTGAAATGGAAGCATCTCCATCACCTGACAGGTACATCTCCAGGCACTTGTTTGGAGTGCAAATGCATGTCAGGTCACCCACTGAGACCACCTAAATATTGTTTTGATGACAGTTGTTCTAGGAAAAGGGTCTATCATGTTCAGCCTTCCACTGTCCTCTCTGCAGTCCACCGTTTTGGGAAATTTAGACAGATCTGCTGTTAAGTCTCCGTGGTCACAACAAGAGAAATGCTGTGTAGCCACTCAGTAAAATCTTAGCCCATGTAAATATTTAGCTCCATATATAGAAGCTGATTTTAACAAGCCATCCATTAGAAATAGAGGCCTCACCTGCCAATGAGATGCTTTGCATCTCTGCATCATAATCCTTTGCAGGGTGTATGTAATCATAAAAGAGGTAGAACAGGGAAGAACACTGTTGGCATAAGAATAAATACACAAATTGATCTTTAGTATATTTTGGCTGGAACGACGTAGGATTATTTAAAAACACTGCCTGTTTATTTTCTGACAGGGATTACGCAGTGTGATTGCCTCCAACAGCGGCGCAGCCCTGCCCTATCTATTCAGCCCGCCCCAGGGACAGAGCATATACCCAAGGGTGCAGTGGGGGTGTGAGGGGGTCTCACTATGCAGTGATCTCACTTCTGCACTGGCAGTCAGTCTGATGTGTTAGGCTTGCTGCTCAAGTGCAGATCAAGTGTATCCTGGCAGCTGTCTGTCAGTGACCTTTTGAGCTGAGGTTCTTCCTTAAGATGACACCAAGGCCACACAGTACATGTAGATTTTAATGACCCTAAAGGCTCTTTCCAGCCCTGTGTTCCAGTAACTGTTGCGAGATGTGCAAAACTGGAAACCTCCAGATTCTGAAGTGGATTTTCTGTAAATCTTCATGACTGAGTTGAAATTTATCAACTGATAAAGTCCTGTCAGTAACTTCTAGTTTATATAGTCACTGGGTTTTGGTTTTGTTGGGGTTTTTTTTTAATAAATCGCCTTTACCAAAATATGTACTTGAACCTGCACCACCTTTGAAATCTATTTTCAAAAGAATTGACATTTTAATTGATACAATCTGAGGCATGTACATGTATTGCTCATCACTCTTTAGCAAGGTCCTTTGGTTGAGCTGACAGCAAACCTTTTGTACTTACAATTTATTTACGTGCTCAGTTTTAGAATACACAAAGGAGTGGATATGAAGAGCAGCAGCACAGCATTATCCATATGCACATGTGGTTTGGAGAGAAAGATTTGTGCTTCTTCATTGAGCCCTATTGGGAAATTAAGTCTAAACTGGGGCTGGCACAACCTGCTGTTGGAACAAACGGTTCTCTTGAACCAGAGCTAATAAGGCTTATTTTCTTCTAGATTTTGATTGACTTAGTGTCTAAGAAATCTGATAGACGTGTTTATGAGATCTCTGTCATATGTGTATGCTCCAGTGACTGATAAGCTAGTGCCCTCACTTGGAGCACTTATCAGGCCTTCCTCCTCTACCTGCATATAACATTTCCAAGAACTTAATTATTGAAAGACTACTGTTCATTTGCCAGTCTTGACTGAAATCAGGCAGCAGGTGCAGAAGCTACTCTGCAAAGGAGAGGGAGAGAGAAGTACAGATTTAAACACACACATTCACAGAGATACGGTGGCTGCATAAGACTGACTCCACCAGGAAATCAGCCTAAAATGACTAAGACTTTTCTTTTTTAACACTGAAATCAAAACTAGAGAGAGAGGGATGAAACAAAACCAGCAATAATTTGACATAGCTGCAGACATAGAAAGTCAGGAGCAAAAAGAAGAGAAATACTCCTTTCCTTCAACTTTTGATGTTCAGTTTTATGAGCAGGGCACAAATGCTCACAGGGCACACGCTAATAACTGTCTTGTTATGGAACAGTGTGCCCAGCTCACCTTGCCCTCCTCCCAATGATTCTGCTACTTTCTATGTCAGCCACAAAACAGTGAGAGAATTTCAGTATCATTTGGTCACACATGGACAGTGTGTTGCTGATTGTGGTTCTGCAAAGTTCATTAATTAGTTCAATTAACTGTCTCTCTGGAGACATCTCTGTCATCTCTGTGGCACCTAGCAGACAAAACAAGGGTAAGTTCTTCAGCTGTCATCTGTAAGAGACAGAGCTTCTACTGCTCTGGCACACAAATAAATACATGCAAGTCCACAAGTGTGAAAATGTGTGGACTATAAGGTAGGTATGAAATACTGATAATTCAGTAACAGCACCAAGACAGCTGATTTTCTTCTTCCAGCAGTGAGCAGAGGAAGACATAGGGTTTGTGCTTAATACTGTGTAGCAGGATTCCCTGAGGAGGCAAACGTTCCCACATGAATTAAAGCTACTGGAAATAACTCCCTACAGGCCATGCCAAACTACATGCAGCTGGTCCTGCAGCACTTTGTGGTTTTCATATTGAACTTACTTGATATAATTTTAAGGTTTAGTTTTGCACTTCTAGCATGGGTTATCAACTTCTTTTGTCTTTTTCATTAGTCTTGGAATATTTTTTTAATTTTTATTATTGAACCTTTTCCTCTCAGAAAGGCATCAGAAAAATGAGAAGAGGGCTTACAGATAGTGTTTTGATTTCTCCTGTCTACTGTCACTCTCTATTAGAAATGGCTGCAGATATTTGGTGTCAAAATATCATCTGGATTAACTGAATAAAAGTAGAAAATAATTTTAATCTATGTTGAATGACCCATAGCATGAAAGGATGCATTTCCTAGGCCATGAGAAAGTTAATTCCTAGTGTGTGGATGTTGGCCTTACTTCCTGCAGCTCTGTTGTCTTCTACAATGTCATCTCATGCTGAACACTGCCTTTAAATGCCACTTTTTCTGCACAGAGAAGAAAGATTGTCTTTTCTTGTCCCTTGTAGTTTTGTCCTTGTAGTTCCAGAAGCAGAAAATTTCTATGTTCTTCTAGTATGTCTGTTTTTTCTTTCTGATTTTACTAAGCAACTTTTTAAAATAACATTATAAAATAGGGAGTTGACTTTGTTATGTCTGTTTTTTCTTTCTGATTTTACTAAGCAAAATAACATTATAAAACAGGGAGTTGACTTTGTTACTTGCATAGATAGTATATTAAGGCCACTATTCTGTATCTGCCAGCCTTTAATTATTTTTCATTCTTTAGATTTTGGAAGACAACATTGCTCTCTAGCTATTGTTATTTTTAATTCTGATGTCTTACTTCCTTTCACTTTCCAAACAAAATAGTCATAGCATATTTAATCTTTCCCCATATTGAGGTCTCTCCCTTTCCCATGACTTTAATTATTTTTGTTATCTTTTCTTTGGATATAATCTGCATATAGGCTTAAACTCTAAAAAATCAGTCATTGCCTCACTAACCTCTACTCAGTTTCCAGTCCTTCTGTAGATGTTTTCTCATACTTCATTAGTTCTAATCTGGACGCAAAACCTTTAGAGGAAGATTCTCCAAGCAGAGCTTCTCTTTTTATCATATTAACCTTTTTTACTGCAGTTGAGCAATATACTCCATCCTCACGTACATGATCTTTCAACCCACTTGGTTCCCTTCTTTATCTCTGCATTACACTCTTTACTCAGCAATGTACAGGCAGCTCTACTATTTTTAGCTCTTGAATACATCATTTAACATTTGCTCACATTGAAGCTCATCAACTATTTCTTCAGCCATTCCCTTAATGTGTTTAAATATCGCAGAGAACAATCTATACCACTTAAAGTGTTACTGTTACTTAAGATTTTGCTTTCATCAGCAAAGTTTGTCAGTGTATAAAAAGATCATTAGGATCAGCTGCCGACACCTCTTCCTTGACTTAATCCAGAAGTGATGGGCACAGAAACATATTGATTAATAGTTAATAAGAGAAGTCTGATGTAAATTAAAGAAGAACAATTAACTCTATAATGAAAAACAAATGCATCTGAAATTTATTTTAACCACAGAGGCAAGCTGGAGATACTTCCAGTTCTGTCTAGCTTTATAATTGCATCCAGTAAAGTTTCCCAGCAGGTTATTGAGCCACAAACAGAAGTAACTCCAGTTTGTTGGTTGGCCAAGAGTGTTAAAGCTGTATCCAGCTGTATATAAAGCATGAGTCTTAAGAAGTAAATGTTCTAAAGGGGAAATTTCAAGTAAACGATGCTGTGCACGCAAAGTAACTTTTTTTTTTTTTTTTTTTTTTTTCCTATCCTAGAACTGTATCTTTAGGTATTGCTAACTGAGGAGACTCTTTAATTTGTTTGGTACAATGCAGTTTCTTGCAGAGAGTGCACACAAACACAGCTCTCCAGAGACAGCATTACATAAGCGCATCTTTCAGTCTCTTAGAAATAGATGCAGGATGTCACACAGGCAACGCAATGCTGAATGTGTCGTGCTTTCTCTAGGGCACCTGCTCCGAGAGGTGTTCCAGCTCTCTGTGCTGGGTGCTTGATTTTCAGGGAGACACAGACACCTGACAGGAATGAAGAGAATCATCCCTCTGAGCAGGCACCAAATCAGCAAAAGTATTGAGGAGAATCTTAAATCTCATCCTCTTCCAACATAATTGGTCATCTACTTGGGATTCTGATACAAAGTATTTTCCCAAAGGTGGCACTTCACTTATTTTTAAAGTCAAACAGAACAGTATAATATTTATTTTGAAAAATGAGCAGATGGAAGAAGAGAGAGGGACACAAATCACAATTAATTTTCTAGCTACTGAAGCCATCATTCTTGTTGTGAGTGACCCAGATGCCCAGATTCACCCTCTTCATCTCTCTCCCTCACCTCCCTGAAGAGTTCCCTGGACCTGGAGGCTATTCTTGGGCTCACCTCTTTTGTTTCTTCTGTCCACTGCATAGGAAATACTTTTTTGATGGGGTCAGAACGAATGTGTAAGAGAAAGAATGTGTAATCACCTAAAGGGTATGGAAATACTCTGGATACCAGACCTTTCATAAGGTCTGTCTTTTCCCAATGATTTAATATAAAATGCAGAAATAATCCCCAAGTAGTTGTATGAGAAGGCAAACCCAGAACCAGGGCTTCTCTCCTACTCACACACTGAGTGCCCTAACAACTAAGCTGTGAGGTCATATAGATCCCTTTGCCCCTAAGAAGTCAGATCTCTGGCTCCAGACTGCTTTAATGGAAGAGGAACAGCATTTATGCCCAATTTCCTACAATACATGCAGTGGCCTCATGTTTAGGGTTTCTTCTGTGGAAATTTGGATTCTTCCATCACTGAAGATAACAGAGGTTGGAGGACTGTTCTGGCCTTTAAGTATTTAAACAAACAAACAAACAAAAAAAAGGACAATTGCTTCCTTCTCAGCTAACTTCTACTAAAACACCCCCAGTAAATCTATGATACTTTATGCAAAACTTCCATTTGTTAAATATGCTTAGAAAATTCTTACTGGCTTGACAACTTGAAGAGAGTTAGCAGATAAACCTCTTCTTTATAAATTTCTAATAAGTGTCCATAAGTATCTGGAGTGGTGATAACTGAGGAGGTTTTGAGCGTCAGAGTAAGAACATGATCTTGAGGTGCCTGCAGAGCTGTAGGGTCAATAGTGAGGGGTCTTTATGGCAAAGTCACAGCTGAGCAGTCATTTTTCAAGACTGGCATTTTTATCTCACATGACTACATGTTGCTCAAATACTTCTTTAGGTACCTACGTGCTTTTTCTGAACCAGCCCCTGGTAAAAACACAAGTAGTAGTAACCAAAACACGTCTGGCTTGCATGTGAAATTTATTTTTTTTTCTTTTGGCAAATGCCATTAAATCATTTGCCACATAATTGTTCACCTATAGTTTGAGATAGGGTGGAACAGTCTTTTATTCCCTAAGACCCTTGTGATTTCTAACAAAGACACATTTTTCCTTCACCATCCCAGCCAGATTTATCGTCACCACAATTTACAAGATGTCTCAATGTATTTATTCTGCATTAACAACTTTAAGTTAATAAATACAAATCTATTTTCCAAAAACAGAGTCAAATCACCAAACATTTCCCATGCAGTTCACACAGAGCTGGATTCAGTGCTGAGTATTGCAAATTGATTAGTAAACTCTTAATGGCTATTTAGTTATGAACAAGGCACGTATTGATTTAAAAAGCAGCTTGAATTGTGAAGGTTGCATGCATGAAAACAAATAGAGTATGCCATAATGCAGAAATGCAGGGCAATTAATAATGTGACCTAAGAGAGTAAAATCTACCTTGAAATAGCCAAACACACAAGCGCTACTAAATCAAGGCCTGTATTTTCCTGCCTTTGTCTTTCCAATGTTTAGTTTCACAGTAAATGAAAGGGGCTATTTGAAGTGAGGGAGAGGAGAAGACAGGTCTGTGACCTCTAGATAGACTGTGGAGATCAAAGGCAGTCTCCATATGTGTTAGATATTATCTTTTTTAGGCAAGTGGGCATGATGTTTTGTGATGCAGCAGTGTGGAAACACACAAATAACCTGGTTAGTGCCTGCTGAGAGAAGAATGATTGACACTGTGCTGGAGAAGCAGTAGTAAAACCATGAAAAAGAGATTTAGTTTTAATTTACAGAAGAGTCCTTCAAAGCTCTGCAGTGCCCAAATACTGGTTTAATAGAAAATTTCTGAGCTTACATAAATACTGTGACTTACCTGTAAAAAAGAATAGGTTCAACACATCTATCTTTTTGTCAGTTCATTTTTTATTTTAAATATACACATGATTTAGACTGTTTTGATTCCTTAAGTGCAGTTCACTCATTGCATTACAAAAGGAACACTTTTAGTAGAAAATTATAGAATTATTGGGAAAAAAATGTTATTTTGTTGTCAGAACAGGGGAGCAACACAGCAAAGACCCTGCTCCACTGCTGTCAACACGGCAAAGTGTTTTAGCAGGACCATCATGTTAGGCACACATGTCCCACTGCATAGAGAGGTGAGTACGGTAAAGGCTTTACCTGGATGAGGCTCTAGCTCAAGCAAATGACCATCACATTTAACCTATCTCTATTGAGTTTTCCTCTCTGTGTAGGGATACATAGTAGTATTATTCTCTCAGGAAGACCATGAAAATTCCTTTCTGTAAACTTTTGAGTCTGGATTGAAAGGAATGAAGTAAAAGTGAAAAGGATTACTGCTCAGGATATTCTATTAGACTAAAAACATTGACAGTTGCCCAGGAAGCTATGCTGCAAAAAAACCCCTCTTTGTTTTCATTCTGATTGCCATGTATGTTGATAGGACAATGTTGTCAAATAGTTGAATATCATCAAAATCAGCTTAAGAAGCCTTAATGCCTCCCTGTCTGCATAATGTCAGTCAGTCTGCTCTTTTGAAGTTCACCATTTCAAGAGCAAACATAACCAAAGGTGAATATGGTTACAGCTCCAGAGTTGAATTTGACCTTTAAGTAACTCTTTCACTTTCCCCACTTCCCTTTCCAATTTATCATTCATTTGGCAAAACTGGAAAATTTATTGATTCCTTTTATTATTACACCTTTTTTCTTTTAATATGCTTTTTGTTGTACTATTCTTAACTTGCATTTTTTATCTTCATGTTATTTTTTCTTAAAAATGTATATGTTTTTAACCCAGAACCCCAGACATATTTAGTTGATTATCCAATTTATTATATTCTTGGCTATACTCAGGCTGACCAAGCACCTGCAAATTCCTTTGTTGTAATCACAGAGAATTCTGAGGTCTTTTTTACAATAGCTGGAAAGTATATTTCTTTTTAGTATTTCTGAAAATGAACATTGAGGCACTCTCAATAACTTACAGTGAAATGGAAAATACAGAACACTGAAACCATGACACATGTGGAATGCAACACACATTCTTTAGTAAACCCAAATATAACTGAGAACAGTTCATAATCTTTTTACACTGAGGCATGTTAGTGCTTTGTTGCTTTTGTTGACCTGAGCTTTAAGAGACTGCTACATCCATATTTTGCAGCTTTCAGCCAAAATTTATGTGTAGGATATGCCTACAGAATATGCTCAGCTATCCATCAGCTCTGCTTTCTGTGTATGTTATACATTTTGGCTGAGGTCAGGATCATCTGCAAGCAAAAATCACATGCCTGTACACCTGCCTAACCCACAGAGAGGATGTGTGTTCCCTTCTTAAAGACTACATGGATAGAAAATAATGGAGTGAGCCATGTGGAAACTCAACCTGCAGTCAGATGTTCACTTGCAAAAGAGCAGTAGCATTTTAAAAGGTTACTGCCTCTCATCTGTTCACTATAATCCTTCACCTGAGACGAATTATATGTCCCTGTGACAGCTCTTCATCTGTGTCAGCACAGAGTAGAAAAGATTAGATTAATTCATTGCTGAAAGAGATTTCAGCTGACTGACGTTATTTGTACTGAAACAGAGCCAGGCTGTACTTTGTCTTTGCTGGAAGAGTGTTAATTAACAAATAAAGGATGTAAAAGTCTTGATCTGACATACCTTTAGTACTGAAATCTTGACTCCCAAAATCTTGGTTCCGTGGGAGGTGAAGGTAGCTATTGTGTGAAATGACAGGACTCAAATTATTCCTTGAGGAAGCAGGGGTGCCCCCTGAGAGAGTTTCAAATACAAATACAAATGGACATTGGCAAGGCAGGCCTTGATACCAGTCCAAAGTTTAAATAGCAGTGAAGATATGACCACAGTTGCATTCTCTGTCTTGAAAATACTGGACAGAAAGACTGGGAGACAGAATGGCCATGTACTCCAGCACCAAGCATTGCAGCTAATGCATGGGAAATCATAATTCTGGCAGATGTTTGCTAGAGGTACAGATATTTCTAGCTTGCATTGTTCAACAGCATTGTTTCCAGTTGATTAATGAGATGTATCAATGAATTCCCAAGGGAGGGAGCTCAACCAGCTCTTAGCAACCACAAGGATGATTGCCACAATATAGAAATGTTAGAACTGAAAAACTGGAGTAAATTATGTTCCCCTCAGGGAGAAAATAACTTTATATGTATATAATATACCCACTTCAGTACTGAGGTTCATTCTGTGTAATATCTTTCTAAAGTACAAGTAGAACATAGAATTGTTTTAATTACATGCCACAAAAGAGCTATTTTACCTTCTGTGGAAATATTTACAGTATAACCATACAAGCACTTCACAAGTAACAATAAACAGCTCACAGAACAGCAGCTTGTGAACATTAGCTGTAGCTCGTCTATAGACTCATGAAGAAATAGACTCCTCAGAGTTAGTTATATAGGAAAGACTACAATCAATTACAAACAGTCTCTAGGTACTGCAAAGTTTCTTTTTTCCAGCAGAAGCAACTGCTGATTTTCTAACCTGGAGCATGATGCTTCAATTTCATTAGTAGAGTCAGTCTTGCACTTGACAATAAAATTGATGTACAGCCTACTAGCAAAGCAGTCAATAACCAATTTGCAAAGAATATTCTCTTGGCATACGCAGAAATAATCCATCCTTTTTCCATCATGTTACACTTTTACAGAATGACAGCCATGCTCCAAACCTTCATTAAAACACCTTCATTTAAACACCTTCAGGTATCCTGCTTGTTGCTGCATACTCAGCATAGTGAGGAAAAACTGTGTTCTATTGGTATAAATCCTGAATAACTGTGCTGAAATCAGTGGATTATTTTAAATTTATCATTAGGTAAGTGTGAGTATCTTTAATATAAAGCCTCTAATAACTCTAGGCAAGATGTCTTTGACAGTTGGCCTTATTAGCAAAAGATGTTTGGATTGAGGCAAACAGAAGAATAGCTACTGAACTTCCCACCTTATTAAAGCACCCAGCTAAATGTTATCAAATACTTTGGTAGAAATGGGGAATAGGGAAAATCCCAAGCAATGCAAGTAAGCAGTTTAAGAACAAGAGAGAGGTATGCATGATTTAGATGTTCTATAATTTCACATAAATCTTTAATTAAAATGTGAATGAAAATATTTGGGCAAAGAAATGAAAAAAATTATGAGAATGTGTCTCAAATGTCCACAATGCCACTTGAGAGCTTACTTAATAATTTGGTGTGATCACCCCTCTGATGATATTGTTCATGTTTTGATCCTTCAGCACTTTTGTACTTGTTATTTTCAGGACCTCATGCAAGGCAATTCTGACAGAGGACATGTCACAACCTGTCTCTAGCCAAATTGCTATTTGGAGTTGTGGCCTTAGCCCTCTACTGCTACAGGGAAAATCTCACTCAGTTTGGTGGTGGCCCTCTAACCCCTGCAGAGAGGAGGGAGTGTGAACCTGGTTGCACTCAGAACAGGTGGTAGCCAGCATGTTTGCAAT
>NW_010298988.1:0-13397 GCF_000700745.2 Antrostomus carolinensis | reverse complement strand
TCCCCCGATTCCCATTCAACAATTCGTAGCACCACCTGTAAGAGTGATTCACCCTTGTTCTGTAGCCCACTAGAGATTAAAATAGCCAAATAATTATAATTCCTGCTATTTAAACAAATCAATGTAAACAAAGTACTTAAAAGATGACAACACGTTCCTGCAAATAATCCTTATGGCTGTAATACACTTCCTATCCTCCACCCCACTTCGCTTCCCTTATATCTCTATTTTTTAATCCTCTGGTTACCCTGAACAACCTGTCTTTTTCCTGATGCTGGTGGGGTGAATTAACATTTAGTTTTTCATTTATGTTGTTTGGGTGGGGTTTTTTTTATATAAATGTGTCTGCTTTCAGAGGAATTTAATATCTCCAGAGAAATGGTTATTTATCACAGCAGGTTGATAGTCCTCTCTCTGCATCTGAGGTATCCCAGTAGTTTATAAACAAGGCAAACATGCCCAGGGCATCAGTATACAAAGAGTTAGAAATCTGCTTTTGCTACAATAAACTCTTACTTGTAAATAGCTTCTCCCTCTGAGCCTTCTTTCACGGATGCTCTTCTATGAAAACACTGTAGTTTGGCAAACCTGCATTCTTCAACAAGCCCTTAATTAAGAGAGAGTTAGGCATGTCCTTTCCCAAAGCCTGGAATGCAGTATTATTGGCCTGCCGCACAAAATCACCACATAACTTAATGAGCCATTGGCACTTTAATTTTATAATACACTTCCCCAATTAAGCTCTCTGGACCCCAGACTTAACAGCTGTCCACAGCTGTTGGAAAGTGATTTATCACTGTCAGCCTTCACAGCCAAAACATTCAAAGGTGCAAGTTTTCAATATCACTCACCAGATAAACGTTTGTCTGTTTGCATCCATTTTAATGCTGTTTCAATAAACTCAAAAGTTAGGTGCATCAATTTTTATAGCTTTTTGTGCCTGTTCTACAATATGCAGATTCATATTAATTCTGCATTCTCTTCAAGTGTGCCCAATGGACCTGTCAGGGAATACAGATAGACATATACCTTTTGGTAGTTTTTTGTTCCTCTAAAAAATATAAATGAGTTTTAAAAATCCACATTTTTAAATGTGTCTTTTTGTTCCTCTGAAAAACATAAATCCAAAATTTCTGTATGGTTGGTCATACTAAGAAATGCACTCAAGCATGTGTTAGGAGCAAACATTCAGACTCCAAGCCTATGCAAATGAAATTATGCTTTAGAGCCTGTTGAGCTGACCTTTCCTTTTTAAGTGAATCTTCCAGCTTTGTGATGCTGTTGTATAAAATGGGCTGTAGAGCCTGGTGAAGAACAAACCTAAAAAAATGGACCTTAAAACCCCAACAGGTAGGATTCACAGGCAAAGCATTCAAAGGGCAAGTTTTCTGGATAATTGATTAGACAAACATTCAATTCTTCTCATCCATTTCAATAGTTTCAATAAACAGAAACATTGTGAGCATTAACTTCACTTTTTTTCATGTCTATCTTACCTTTTCAATTTTAAACACAGTATAATTTGTTTGGTTTATTTGCATACTATGGTATCCTTGGTGATATTGGTTTGGTGTACTATACCCTACTTGAGGGTGAAGTAGGAGTAACTTTGGTCGGAGTAGGAGATAAGTAAAAGAGGCTATTTTATCTGGCTGATGGGGATTAACTCAAACAAAAAAAAGTCTAGTGTTGATTTTAGCAGGAAACTTTATTGGAGATAGTATTGATTTTCCCATAACTTGACTTACTCCTGTCAATACAGGTACCAATACATTGATACTACAGTGAGGAGTCACACCATCTTACTGTATTCTGCCTATGAGACTTTTCTTAAATTAATTTTCTCATGCCTTCAAATTCAGAAACAACAAAATGCTTGCTGTAGAAGCAAGCGATTCTCACACTTAGCACTGCCAATACAGTTGAAAGCATTAGTCAAAAATGCTCGAGCAGGGTGGGGGGTTAGAAGTAATGACAGACATTTTCCCAGTTTTGAACTTTGCATGGCAATAAAAAGCATTGAGTACAGGAAACTGGATGGATTTGAAGATCCATAGAAAGAAATGAGACTTTTTACTTGTGTGGCTCTGTCACCTGCCAATTACTCAGTAGTCTGTGTGAAATTAGTGGCTGGTCTTGCCACAGTTAGTAACTAACCATTTACCAGTGCCATATTACAGAAGATGCCCATAAATGAAAGGTTTAATTCCAATTCATTTAGTGTTGAAAAATTTACAAAATAGTAACTGGAGAGATTACTTATACATTGATATTCCTTATTGTAAAGGACATTATCAACAAATCAGTGTTTAAAGTATAGGACAAGAAGCAGTAAGATTTTTACAGAGGAAAGACACACTCAATTCAGTCAGAGTTGATGAGGTCAAAAAGAGAGCCTTGACACAGTGATGCTTACTAGCAAAATAGCACAAAGGAAAATTGAGTTCAGCAATAACATTTCCTCTCTGAAAAAAAACACATAGAAAATGCAAGTGGAACTGAAACCTTCAGGTCCCATGAGCCTGAACTGTCATAAAAGCATTGCTTGCCTTTGAGAGTGGGACAGCCTTGAAAGGTGGGAAGGAATTGTCTTATTCCCTATCCATCTTTCAACAGAAGAACCTGGAGAGAGGTCTTCATTTATTCCTCTCTGATATCTCTTTGTCATTAGGAAGATGGTCTACATTCCAGATGATCCCGAATGAATTCATCGCTACAAGAGGGTTTCAGTCATGGATTAGAGTTGGGCCTGTTCAGCCTGGAGAAGAGAAGGCTCTGGGGAGACCTTATAGCGGCCTTCCAATACCTGAAAGGGGCCTACAGGAAGGCTGAGGACGACATTTTTCAAAGGCAGGTAGTGATAGAACAAGGGGTAACGGCTATAAACTAAAAGATGGTGGGTTGAGATTAGATATTAGAAAGAAATTCTTTACTGTGAGGGTGGTCAGACACTGGAACAGGTTGCCCAGAGAAGCTGTGGATGCCCCCTTCCTGGAAGTGTTCAAGGCCAGGTTGGATGAGGCTTTGAGCAACGTGGTCTAGTGGAAGGTGTCCCTGCTGATGGCAGGGGGGTTGGAACTAGATGATCTTTAAGGTCCCTTCCAACCTATACAATTCTATGATTCTATGATTATGATTTTGTGAGTTCAAGGATGTATCATTTAATCCATTCATGATCGCAATGGTTTAGAGAGTTTATTTAAAGCATCTCTCAGTTCTACTCTTTAAATTGAGGACTGAGAAACCTGAATTTCATTTGCATTTGCTTACAGCCCCTTCTCTGCTAATTTATAGGTGCATGCCAGGGCTATGGGAAAAATGCACTAATTAAAACTAAATGCAGAACTCTAGAGCATAGCTTTCAACCACTGTTGGCTGCTATAAGCACATCAGGCTTGTTTTCTACTCTCCAGAGTGCCTTCCTGATGCAGAATCTAGCACACATCAAGAAAAATGACTGATGAGAAGTTTTTCAAGGGAGCAATCTTCAAAGTATTTTTTTGTATTCAATTACCTCATGACATAGTAAGTATCAAAAGTATGAATTGTTCAATAAGTAGATGGAACAAATGTATGTAACAGAAATCTGCCAACAGTTACTAAGCAAATCCAACTTTCAGCTCAGGGAGTCCCCAAGCTGTAAGTTGCCAGAAGCCGTAGGAGAGGGAGCAATATCAAGTGAAGTAACACTTTATACCTATGCCATTCCTAAGCATTCAGCTCTGAACATTTTCCAAAAAGCTAGAGGACCCAGTAGCCACAGCCACTAGTAAATTTAACATGTCTTTGGTGTGACCCAATACAGACATTAAGTTCCCACAGCCTATCCAGGAAAATACAGGTACTTATTACTTCAAATGCTCAGCACATATCTTTAACATTTTGAGCTTGTTTTCCCATATCTCAAGGACTGCTTTACACAAGATAATTGCTAGTACAGCTATACCTCAGAACTACATAACTTCCTACATAGGTGTAAAACTCTTCTGCAGGGAGAGAAAAATTCATTCCAAGGCTCCAAAATAAAGTCCTGTACTCCTCCCTTTGCCTGTAATGCAAGTTCCATTAACCTTACCACCATTAACATCAGACAGACACAGTTTTGTCCATATTAAAATAAATAAAACCATACCAAAAAACCCCATTGAGCCTACAATTCTCTTCCTGGGAGAAAGGTGAAAAAGCAAAGCAAACAACAAAAGTCAGTCAAGGCACACCGCTCACTGTTGCGAACTACTTTATGTACTGCTGGAATGACGTGAACAGAGTGAGCTTTGTTACAATCATGGTTGTGTTCCAAGTAGAGGAAAAAGCCCTGGTTTGAGTAAGGTTTGTTGTTCTGCCTCCAAGAAAGGTACTTAAGGAGGCAGATCAGGGTGCAACTACTGGAGTAAGGAAGCTTTATTCCTAAAGGGAGGGAGAATTGCTCTGGAAGAAGATTTCAATAGACAGCACAGATAACATTTAATGGCATAAGGATCATGATCTCATGTGGTTGTTAATATCCTAGTGGTAGGAGCAGATGAAGTGCAGTGTTCTACTAAAATGAGTATTGCTTTAAATATACATCAGGCTAACCCAAAGAGTAAGGGTCAGACTATTGAATTTGGTGCCTTTTCAGTATGCCTCACTGCAAAGTTACCATGAAATGTATGTATCTTGGTAGACAAAACTAAAATAAATATGCTGTGTTTTTTCACAGTTTTAAAAACAATCTTTCAAAAAAAAATTGCTCTTCTTCAGAATTGAAAGGAATTATAGGGACATTTTTTCATACATACTTCGTTCCATGTAAAATTTAACATGATCCACTGAGAGTAGCAGAATAATATCAAAATTTAATTTTCAGTTCTACTCTGTGTTTTATGAGATGTTATCCTTTTTCTTCTTTAGTCAGCTGGCACCTCTGAATGACATTTTCCCACTGAACTATTTTTAGCTGAAGCAAAATCAATATTAGTTTGAAAGACTAGGAAAGGAAAAAAAGACTTCAGCATTTTCAGTTAGCAGATGTTGGAAAGATAGGGGGAAAGTTTCTTGTTAGCAAAGTGTTCCTCAAGGATAAACAATGATTTAATAACAATCTGATCTAAAGTATATTCTGTTGAGGAATTTACAGTATCTGTACCACACCTATTTAAGTTACATACTGCTGAGGTGAGGCACTCTGGGCCCAAGAAGTATTTGTGACTATGTTGAACAGAACGAAGCTCACTGTAGTCCTGCATTCAGTTTTCTACAGCTCTAACCTGGTCCTGCATGTGAAGACTCAAAGCTCCCAATGGATAAATGAGTAATGTAGGAGCATAGCTGCTAACCTTGTCTTGAGTCAGAGATGATCATATAGGTGGATACTGTCGGAGCACAGCCCCATAGTGTCTGAGCCCTTACATCCTCTTAAATCTGACGCATTACCTTCATCTCAAGTAGTTACCACAGATTTAATTTCTTGCTTTTTTCTTTTTTGTTTGGAAAGAAGGATATTACAACAGAATCCAATTATTTCTGTTCACTTCCAAAAAGTGTACCAAATCCCTTATCCTTGCAAGCAAGAGCCAAAGAGCAAAGCAAAGGTTTTTTGCAGAGAACTCTGTACCTCTTTGAGCCAGCACCTAACTGAAAAACTCCTTCTTCAAACTTTTCCTAAGTCAGGAAGTCACTTAACAGGGCTCCTTCCAGTTCTGTCTCCTGACATTATAAATTTGTCTTTTCTTTGTCACACACAAAATGCCACCAAATTAATATACAGTTATGTTCCCTGTATCCTTGGTTTTTTGACTCAGAATTCTGTGAAACATTGTTCGTTTGGAACCCTGGTTGGACTTCCACATGGCCTGTGCCTTTAGCTGGTTTTTAATTCAACTCCCTCTTTAATTAAGGGATGTTGATTGTTTCTTGAATGACAGGTGTGCTGTTCACCTGCTTGAAGAGAAAGAACTTCCTTCAGCCTCTGCTTTTTACCCTCACATGATAGAAAAGCACCGTTATTCCTTTCTGATAGGAAGACAGAAAGAGGCAACAGAGGACGTTATTTTCCTGCACGTCCCCCTGAATGTTTGTTTTGCACCTGTAGCCTGGGCTGGTCCCCCAATCCTTGCACAGCCCACCTCACACCACGCTGTCTCTGTGGCCCCTCTGTATGAGAACATCGTCCTTCCCAGCCCCAAGAACAAGCCAAGCCTCATGGCAAGCCCTAGCTCAACACTGGGGCTGACCCAGTCCCAGGGCTGCCTGATGTCTCCCCTCAGCCTGACGCTTCTGTGCAGTGTTACACAGCCACAATGCACCATTTAACTCTGCCAGCCTGCAAGCTATTTTAGGCCTATGCGTGATATTATGAAATCTTAAATAAATACGTACTTTAATGAGTTTCTTTCTTTTGATTAATTCAACATCATTTTCATCAATATAAATATATTTTTTAATCATGATACTGAAATTGTTTGCAGTATGGAAAGGAGTGCTGCAGTAGTCAGTCACTGCTAGGTAGTGTTGTAGTCATCTAAATTAGAGATTCATTAGCCAGCATTTCTGGATACTGAATCTAGGCTGGAACAGCTCAAGATTTATTACAGACTGATGCAAAAAGAAAAAATTAAAAAGACATTTTGAATTCATGTGGATTGCCCAAAACTGAGAAATATTATATAAAATCTGTTACAGATTTAATAAAAGACTTCTACATTGGCTATAAAATTAATTAATATGTAACTATGCTGATCAAATTAAATATTTTTAGCATGTAAAATATTGCAAACTATGAGACTTATCCTCCTTTCCTGATTTGCAGTGGTGTGTAAAAGCATGTAAGTTCATGCATGTGAGTACAACAGGGCTGTATTCCTTTACATAAATGCTCACTCGTGTGAACATTTGTGGTATTTGAGCTTTTCCTTGTAGATTTTGGCTTTTCATGAAAATCCATGAACTGGAATTCCAACCATGCAAACACTTGCATATCTGAATTAACACTGTGCATATGAATGATCTAATTGAACTCATATGCACAAAATTATTCACATATGTTAGCAGTATCATGGCCAAAAGAATATTGATTACTATGACATAGATTTATTCATTTCACTTCATTTAAGAAGAGCTTGAGCCACAAAGTGCTGGCCTAATGCTGCATCTTCTTGAAGTGTAAGGGTGTTCTGAACAAGATCTTGGTCCCAATCCATTTCTCACTCAATTAAGGTTTTATATATTTCATTTCATTGTCTATTCTTATTTCATTCATTAGAAGGATATGTGTGACTCTAATCACTGAACAATACTTAGATTATTCATCTCATCTCCCTATGGTTAAAGAAAACATGAATGTACATACCCCAGTATAATAGGAAGCTCAATTTAGTAACTTACTACCTTAATGTAATGACCCTTTTCCTCTGAGAATTGGCTTTGACTCCAACCCAAACTAAGGCAAAGGAAACTCATTTTGACTGTAATGGCTACAAGTATAATGAGATTAGGCTGACAGAATCCTGTTCTCTCCTTGCAGCCCAAAGGTATTCGATTCAAAACCTCCTCCTTCACTTGGAGGGGGAAGGTGCTAACATTGGACCCACTGGTCACTTACGAGCCTACCCAAAACACAATTCTGTTTTCCTCCATCAAACTGACTTCTGTAGTGAAAAATACTGCACAAAACATCACATCTAGTGCTAAATCTCTAGCTAAAGTTGTCTCTTTACCCAATAAACTCTGCTAATCCCTCTAAGAAACTACAAACAACATGCTATTTTATGGTAGATGAAATTAGGGCCATAATCTTTCATTTCCTAGCATTCCTGTATGCTTAATTCATTTATTAATTTGCTAGTTGCTACCAGCTAACATGAACATAAGATTAAGAGGAAGAGATTTTTACTTTAAGGTTGGAGATAGTAGCTACCTTTCAAAGGAACCACCAGAAGTGGCACGTAAAATTTTAAGCTTCTGCAAACTATTTGGGGTAACAGAGTTGCAGAGATGCTGTTATGTAGTACAGGCGTTGTGCTGACACACGGGGCAAAACTCTTTTGCACTGCCCTTGCATAATCTTTTGTGCCACTCTAAAGAGCAATATGTTTTAATACAAGAAGGGCCCATTTGGGTAATTTAATTCTACTTCTTTCACCTAATTATTTTCACATCAAAATCATCTTCCTAGTTTAAGCTGCAGCCTTGCCTCATGAAAGACATTTTATCCCTCAGTTAAAACTCCAGTATTGATGAATCAGCCATGCTTTGAGAGGTTGTTTCGGTTCTTCCACTTTGAAAAATATGCCCTGTCCTTCTGACTCAACTATTAGAAATCATTGTGCCTTTTCCATGACATTAAATAGCTATCTGCAGGAGAAATCTTTTTCACATCAATATTTTTAAATTGTTGTCAAGTACTGTCCATGAAGACCTGCAAGCCAGGGTAGCGGTCATTGCACCATTACAGTTTCTTGGGATAAAGGTAGACTCTTACACAGTATCACAGGAAAGGACTTTTCACCTTCAGTATCAGCTATTTTACCAGATTCCCGTTACACCCCTTTAGTATTTAACTAGCACTTTTTTCAATGGTTTTACAATATTTAAAGAACAATCATCAGAAAACCATGTACTCTTTCTGCATGAAAACAACTTTGTTATTTTGGTGGAAAGCAGAACATAACTATGATCTTAAAACAATAGTTAAATATTTTTAGAAAGAGAAAAATACAACAAATCAAAGGACTACAAGCTTCCATGATTTCTTTCAGGAAGAAACCTGCACAATATTTGCTTAATCAGTCAGTCCCTGTGTGAAACAACTACGAGTATTGTTCCACATAGAAATTCTCCAAGCACTAAATCCATCAGACTTAGAGCTTATTATTCACAGATTCAGATTTAACATGTCATGAATCTGCTTATACTTCCTAACATTCTTGTTTCTGTTCTGTGATCACTGCTGCTTATTAACATGGCCTGTGGTGCACCACAGACACCATTACAAACCTGCTGTTAAATCAATCACTGGGTGGCACCCAAGAGCCAGCTAAGAGGTGTATTGAATTGCAGACACTCTCTAATACACATATTTTAACAATTTCCTCCGTCTTCAGTGAAATTATGCTAATATTTTAGTTGAGTTTCCTTAAGTCTGGAACTCAAATTAAGTCTGTCTGTTTCGGTTTTATGATAGTGCTTGAAATCACTTGCAGACAAGGGGTTGTTGGACCATGAGATTTATAGTGGCAATGCCACAAAGGTGAAACACATCCTGAGGAAGAGGAAAGCAATCTGTATAGCCAGTGTTTTCACTGCAGTAAAGTTTATAGCAGTATTAAGGGAATAGTTACAAATCAGTTTGATGGTGTTGATTTCATTGAGAATAAGTATATTTACACTTGCAATCTTTCTCTTAATAATTTTCAGTATGTTTTACACAATGGGGTTAGTGAAGGTTGAATCTGAGCATATTTTGAGAGTGACAAAATCTGTTTTCCTTTTTCCCACCCATCCTTTTACTTTACTTCACAAAAAATGGTTTTATAACAGCTCCTAAGGGACTGAGTCAAGGTTCAGCTATTTTACTGAGTCTCGCTGATGTTTCTGAAGATGCTGCAGAATCTTTTATGATGTAGATATGTGTGGGAAGTAAAATACTCACAGTGTATGAGTACCAAAAGCCATCCACTTCCTTCTTTGGCTCTACACCACCAATTAATTACCTGGAAGGCTGGGGTTAGAGTATATTATTTCCAACGAGAAAGCTTTATAAACCATGCAGGTTACAATAATTTTTCTTCCCTGCTGGCAATTGAACTGTTCACACCTCATAGTAGGTGAACTTGTCACCTGCAAAATATCTCAAAATTCAGTCACTTTGGGGAAGGGGGGGAACCCTTAAAACATAAATACTTAACAGATAGATACACAAGTGTACTCGTGGGCAACTATATTAGGTAAGGACAATAAACCAGCTATCTTCTTCAGATAATATTTCAGTTGAGAGATCATGTTTCTTGAAGGATACTTGGGTCTGAAAACCCTTTCTAGAGTGAATGAAGGGCTAGCAGCAGCAAAATCAGAACCAGAAAGAACAGAAAAGCTAGACTCTTGGCAGATTTTTAATGACTTCTCAACAATGGCAAGACAAGAGTATATAATGGTGAATTATGCAACAGCAGCTGCACCCAGCACAAAGGGGCAGCTGGAGAGTACCCATTACAGGGGCCACAATGCTGGTCAGCAGGCAGAAAAAAGGCAGCAGGGAAAGTCTGTCAGATACCTGTTTCAAAGGTATATTATCTAAAAATGCAACAGAGGGTGGGAGCTTGTGTGTCCTGAACCGTGATGAACATAAGCCTGCTCTCTTTCTCCTTCTTCCTTCTTCAGATCTGTCCAGAACTGTTCTGTAGCCAAGTATTTTACACTCTCAGCCCTTCTAAAAGTTGGCTAACTGTTGTTGTGTTGTCCTAGCACATCATGTTCAAAGTCTGCCCTCACCACCGCCCTGAACAGCACAGGCATTGCAATCAGAGCTTCCCACTAACCTGCCAACCCCCACTGGTTTCCCCTTCATTTTTCCTTCTGCTTCCTTCACATACACCCAGGTTTTGTGTCTTTCTAACTAAAACAGGATTCCAATTAATGTTTGCCTTTAGGATGGTGTACCCTCCTCAGTGTGGAGCAAGGCAGGGTCACGGACCTCACTTCCTTCCTTAAACTAAGTAAGTGCAATTGTACGGGCCACACAAAGAGGACTGTCCCTGTTCCTCCCTGCCTTTGTTCATCCATGCAAGAGACTCCTACAATCCAGCCCTAAAGTAGAAAGGCAAACCCTAGTTATACAGCTGAAATTATGACAAACTCATCTTTGACACTCATGAGAGCTCTACTATAAGATGTAACCATCATGGCTTAACTTCTCTCCCCAAATAATGTACAATAAAAAATAAACAAGCCTGCTCGTACATGCCTACTCTTTGGAGTATATGAAATGGAGCACCAATAGCTTGAGAAATGAGAATTCTCTAGAGATAAAAAGGTTAAGTCTTTTCATATAACAATTAAGCTCCTATATAATTCTTAAGCTTTTTTATTTCAAGGGGTAGGAAAATGGTCTAGTTTTGTCAATTAAAATATTTTAAGTTAAATCCTTACAGTGATTTTCTTTACAATGAAAAAAAATATTTTACTTTTAGAGAAAGCAATGAATAGCTATGCTGATAGTTACTTTTTTGTCTCATTTTAAAGAACAATAGCTCTATTCAAGTAATGTGTTTTTGTTCTTTTTATTGAGTACTTTAAATTTTCTAGTTTCCAGTTTCCATAGTATAATGTTTGCTTATTCCTTGGAGCAGGAAATTAATATAAACCACTTATTCCAATGCCACAATTTGGGATATTTTTTTTCCTCAGATAATCTTTTAACAGCAAAGCAATCATAATATAATGTCTTTATATTGTAGAGATTTCTTCCTGTCCCAGTTGTTACAAAAATGTAATTCATAATAATGTGAAATATAATGTTAGCTTCTACAATTTCTCTACCTCTGTACAATGCACACCTGAGGCTGGTTTTCTATTGGCAAAACTGGACTGAAACAAGAAAAATCTGTGATAGTTCATTTCTAGAAACATGTTTATACTGCAAGGATGTTAAAGTCAAGGTGCATGCCTGTTTGAGGAAAACTTTGCTCTTATCCTTCCCTGTAGAACTGTGTAGCACTGGCTTTGTGATTATTTCTGATTTATACCCTCATGAGTGAGACCAGAGCTGGTGCAAGTTACTGATTTCAGAAGTCAATTAAAATAGGGATAGCAGAGCCTGATTATACCCTATCAGTTCTCCATCACGCATGTGCTGTGTGACCAGGTGTGGTTGTGTTGGTGTGCAGGTCACCTCTTCCCTCCCATTCAAATCATGAATGCATCCACAGCTGTATATTGTTCCCAACTAAACACCAGCTAATGGATTGCCTTCTTTTACTGGAGTTGTTCTCAGTAGTCCAAATAGCTATACCAGAAGTCCTCTTGTAGTTTTTCATATTGGCATATTGTAAAAAATTCCTTTTTAGATTAGTGATATTTCAGCATAAAACTATAACTTGGGATTAATCTGATGGACTACACAGTCTTGGAGGCCAACTAACATTAGAGATTCAGAAATATGAGGAGTCATCATCCTTCCAATGCTTAACTCAGGTACGTAAATATCACTTACCAAGGTGTGACAATACCTGACTTGCTCATATGTGGACTTTTCAGTTAAGAGTTAAATACAAATACATTTTTCTACATCATTAACTTCAAATCCAATCCTAGTCTAAATTCAAGAGTTTGCACTGCTGAATCACAGTAGGAATGTATCCCTAATTCAAGTATCCTAATGTAGAGTTTTCTGTGGCTGAGAAACTGGCCTTTTTACCCCAAATACACACTTCCAATGTGTCAATGAATGAGTGGTGAATAACCTGTGAATGACAAAAAAATACATTCTTAATCTTGCATTTTTAAAATTAATCTTTCATTAGCCATTACCCAAAAGTTACTGTTGTTTCTAGGTTCTTCACTTGAAATTACTGCTGTGACAGCTTAAAGAGATGGAAGTCAAATGGACAAAAGGCAAGGATCATTTTCTTGAAAACTAACAAAAACATTAGAACCTGGCTTTAATGCAATATAAAAATTACTGAAAGCAATAGTTTTTCTATTTTTTCTTGGACTACAAGCTTTTAAGCACAGGACCTCACTTTCTTCAAGTGAGTTACATACACAAGTCTATGGAGCCAGATGGGGTCCAACCAAGGGTATTGAGGGAGCTGGCAGAAGTGCTCACCCAACCCGTTTCCATCATCTACCAACAGTCGTGGCTTACTGGGGAGGTTCCACTTGACTGGAGGGTGGCAAATGTTGCACCCATTTACAAGAAGGGCCAGAGGGAGGATCTAGGGAACTACAGGCCTTTCAGTCTGACCTCAGTGCCGGGGAAGGTCATGGAGCAGGTCATCTTGAGTACTATCACACAGCACACACAGGCCAGCCAGGTGATCAGGCCCAGTCAACATGGGTTTATGAAAGGCAGGTCCTGCCTGACTAACCTGATCTCCTTCTATGACAAGGTGACCTGCTTAGTGGATAAGGGAAAGGCTGTGGATGTGGTGTACCTGGACTTCAGTAAAGCCTTTGACACCATTTCCCATAGCATTGTGCTTGAGAAACTGGCTTCCAATGGCCTGGACAGGCATACTCTCTGCTGGGTTAAAAATTGACTGGATGGCTGGCCCCAAGAGTGGTGGTAAATGGAGTCAAATCCACCTGGAGGCCATTCACAAGTGGTGTTCCCTCAGGGCTCAGTGTTGGGGCCAGTCCTGTTCAACATCTTTATCAATAATCTGGGTGAAGGGATTGAGTGTACCCTCAGTAAATTT
>NW_010298987.1:0-8388 GCF_000700745.2 Antrostomus carolinensis | reverse complement strand
CACTGTCCATGTTGCCAACAAAGATGTTGAATAGCTCTGGCCCCAATACCGACCCTTGAGGGACACCACTCGTCACCGATTTCCACCCAGACGTTGAGTTGTTGACCACAACTCTTTGAGTGTGACCATCCAGCCAGTTCCCTATCCACCGAGTGGTCCACCCATTTAATTTATTTCTTAATAATGAATAACCACTAAAGATAGTGGTAAGGATTCTTGTCTCAAGAATAATTCTTTCCTTTACTTCTCTTCCCTGTCTACACACCTGTAGCAGAGGGGATAATATTTTTTTTCTTATGGAAAACATAACATTATTGTATTGATACAAACCTACTAAAAAAAAAAAAAAAAAAATCTGGGGATTGAAGGAAACCATAGTAGCACCAGAATCTGTAAAGTCACTACTCCTAACTATGGGTGAAGAAAACAATGCTATTGTTGTTTAACCCATCTACTCTTAAACAGAAACTGACCCATTTTTCAACTGTGCAGCCATTTTAGAGCTTAGAGTAAGGACTTTTGCGTTTCCTGTTCAAAATGTGTTCTGTTCTTCAGTCCAGTTTAAATTTAAAAAGCAAACAGAAACATTGTATTTCTGAGCATATGGGGGTAACTTTTAGCTCCATTTGATACTGTATGAAAATCAAAACAAAGTAAAAAACAAAATATAACAAAACGAAAAAACCCTTATGCAACTCCTTTGAAGAGATGGCTAGCAATTAGACAAATGAGGCAGAAGAAAAGCTGCTCAAGAAAGTGGACAGGCTGGATTTGTCTACATCCATTCTGTGTGAACTCAAGTCTCTCTCTGAATGTACTCTTTGTAGAGGATACCACTTCATAACTAGCTCTCTCAGTGAAAGTTATTAAGGTTTTTGCTATGAAGTTCTTCCATACTGGAGTGGAGTTTTGGAGAACTGTGAAATACATTCTGGCTAATTTTGTACATATGTGTGATTAATGTATGTGTTTACAGTTATGCTCCATATTGTAGGTTATAGTCATGATTTTTGAATCTCAGTAAATTTCAACCCACAGGTGGAAAAGATAGGAAAGGTACTGTACAATGTTACTGAGATTATCTACTAATTCCTCTTCATCATCCACTGCATTACTTGTAGAACATGTCATTATAAATAGCTCTTTCTTAATAAAGGAAAAAAGATTAGTCAAAGTGAGAAAAAATACAGTGTTTGTCTAATTCCCTTGTAGACAGCCAACCAGTGATTATTAGTATAGAAAATAGAAAAGGTAGGGCTAGTAAATAATATTTTCCCAATGGATTTAGCTTAAGGAGACTATGTAAAACATTATGTTTTGTTGAATCATCTTCTATGATAACTTCTGGGGATTTTCATCAGTAGATAGAATATTAAGATTACGTATGAACAAGTGCTACTTTGTAAGGAGTTTCAGTATTGATCTAAACAGAGTGAATGGGACAAAAAATTCTCAAGGGGATTGCAAACATATTGTCCTGGTTTCAACTAGGATAGAGTTAATTTTCTTCCTACTGGCTGGTACAATACTGTGGTTTGGATATATGTTGGTAACACACTGACTGTTTTAGTTGTTGCCTAGCAGTGCTTACACTAAGTCAAGGACTTTTCAGCTTCTCACAATTCCCCAGCAGCGAGGAGGCTGGGAGTGCACAAGAAGTTTGGAGAGGACACAGCTGGGGCAGCTGATGCCAATTGACCAAAGGGATATTCCACACCATATAACATCATGCTCATCATATACATCTGGAGGAAGAAGGAAGGGAGAAACATGTGGAGTGGTGGTATTTGTCTTTCCAAGTAACCACTACGTATGATGGAGCCCTGCTTTCCTGGAGATGGCTGAACAGCTGCCTGCCAATGGAAAGTAGTGAGTGAATTATTTGTTTTGCTTTGCTTGTGTGTGCGGCTTTTGCTTTACCTATTAAACGGTCTTTATCTCAACCTACAAGTTTTCTCGCTTTTAATCTTCCAATTCTCTCCTCTATCCCACTGGAGAGGAGCACACTAGCGGCTGCATGGTGCTTAGTGGCCAGCTGGTGTTAAACCACAACACCTAACCCTACTATATCATTATTCCCTCTGCATTTCATGCCTGTGATAAGCATGCTTTTGGAACTGCAGTGTGACAGAGGTGGACCATATGAAAATAATTCACAACCTAAGGATCAGTAGATGGTTCCAGGGAAATTACACACTTCATTACACTTAAATACAGAGAGGTGAACAATGAAATGTTAATATGCCATGACCATAGGGTACTGATTATTGACATAAATAGTAGTTCAAGGAAATCGTGGCGGGTTTTGTTGTTGCTTGGGTTTTTTGCTGTTTCTGTTTGTTTGTTTGTTTGTTTTTTCATGACTAGGCAACAATTGATATAGTGAGTTTAGCTAACTCTTGATAGGAAAATAATATAATGGAGTAGTATCAAAATGAAGAATAACATATATGTTGAAAAATCACATATATTAGAGATACAGAAAGGATCTGACTAGAATATGGACAAATCAAGTATATCTGCATAAGGAAGAGGTAAGCTACAAATAAAGTGGTGACATTATTGTGGGTTGTTTTTGTTTTTTCAAAAATATTCACTTGCTAGAGCTACATTAGAAACTGTTTTTAGTAAAGTCTAATATAATGAGTATTTCGTTTAATTCCAGTTTATTGTAGATGTGGTACTGTCAAGGCAGCTGACAGCAGCCTCAGCAACCTTTCACACTAAAATTTCCACATGCGTTCACATCTTCACTTTAATTGTCAGACTGTACCAAATTTGATATAAAACTCTGATATAAAAATATGTTAATAAATAGAGAATACAGTTGGCTGAAGTTTTAAGGATGGAATTACCTGAAGAGATTAAAGGACTTAGGTACAAAAATCCAAGCTGAGAAAGATATCTAAGCAATTTTAATCTACAAAATCTTAACAGAAGTTTATGCTATATAAGTCTGCTTAATTGCTTTGTCATCCTGTATGCAGTAAAAGTGACTTAAGTCCTTCTCCATCCCTAGAACACTATTGTAAGGAAAAGTTATTTATCACAAATTTATCATCACTTATGCAATTGTCTTATTTTTGGCAGCACGTTTAACTTCGCTTTACTGGGTGCTATTCTGCTTGTGCCCAAATTCTGAAGTGCACTAGCTGCAGACCTTTTAACACTCTTAAACAGAGAAAAGCAGAAATAAGACTGAGTCAGTAGAAAATCCAAGAGTGTTTGGAAGTATGTTTTCTGCTCCTGAAAATACACAAATATTGATCAACTATGCTGATGGGATAGTTTTGTATTCTCAGTTTAAGTCATGTTTTATGAGATTATGTCTGATGCCTCTTAATTGTTGCAGCAATAATTAATTATTCCAGCAAATATTAATAGAGGATCTAATTCTCAAGCACTGAAAATCATCATAATTCCACAGAAGTTGATAAAAAACCCTGATATTTTCTCCAATTGTTTGGCCATTATCCTTTCTCTTCTCTAATTGTGTTGCTTTCTTCCTTTCAGTTTAGTCATCATATTTGTCTCCTGACAAAACTTAAAATTGATAAAGTCCTGGGTTTTTTCTTCTTCTGCAGACTACTAATTTCTCTCACAGAGACACACAGACTCACAGATACACAGGCATATGCACACAGACTCCCACAGAGTGCAAGCTAGCTTATGTGCATCTCTATAGAAACTGCTGTAAAATTGTGCATACACACAAGGCACCATTTTTGACAAGATAATACTTCACAGAGCCATATGACTTCAAATTTTCTTTGCTTCAGAGAAAAATAAGTCAGCACTTTTCAAGCAGCTAAGATATACTTTTCTTAAATATTTTTATATGTATTTACTAGGTTTTTTTAAAAAAATGACATAGAAGAGGAAGATGGAGAGATACAGATATTAAATAGGAAAAATGAATGTGTACAGTAATGGAGTAATAAAAGGCAAATGTTCAGCTTCAAAAATTATTTAAAGGATTCTACATTGATAAATTGTTGAAATATTTCATTGTGTTGCAGACCTAACTTGAAGCCAGATACTATATAAGAAATATAACAGACATTGGGTCAGTTATCTGAAGAGTTTCACTGGAAACTTATACAAGTTACTGGTTTTGTTAGTTCAGTATTCTCTGATCAGGTTTTCCTCCTTTGGGACAGAGATATTTCACTAAGGCAAATAAGTTCTGTCTTTAAATCACAGTGCAGGATGCTTTTAAATCTTACAATGGACTTCACTGCATTCTCAGGAGTGGTAATTAAAAAACTTATATAGAGGTGCTACTTCTGATTGATTGGTTTCAACCCACTGTGTACTTTTATAATCAAGGACTTTTTTCCCTCTCATTTGTTAATTTGTATTAATTTTGCAAATCTGTTTCTTCTGGTATCACTTTACTGATCATTTCCCTGTGCGTGGAACACATAGAAAGGAGGGAGTTTTTTGTTGGGTTTTTGATTATTATTTCTGGGGGTATTTTTAAGTTAATAGTCAAACCACCCAATAGCAGTTGGGGTTTTTTGTTTCTGTTATTTGAATGTTGATGTTCTTTTTGCAAACAGTACAGTCTGGCTTAAATCAGAGGTGCAGCCACTATTTCACAACTAGATTAAAAGTTTGTGATTTTCTGGATCTGATGTTCATCTCATGTTCATCAGAGGCCAGGCATGCAAGCAAAGCAGTGTACCTGAGCCAATATTCACTTTTAAAATGTAGTTTCTCTCTTGATGATAGAAGAATCAAGGTGCCAAAACTACACACCACAGTGGCAACAAATTTGCTGAAAGCATTGGACTGAACCCCTGTCAAAGTCTAGGGTTTCTAGATGTTCATGGTAATTGCTGTGTATGCTCTGGTGCATAAGGAATTCTATTACAGATTCATGAAAAGGTGATATTAATTCATTCCACATCCAAAGGTTTAGAGAGACTCCTGGAGTCCCAGGCAATTCATCTTTCTGCTTTTCCTCCAGCAGCTGTCTGTTCTTACGTCTTAAAATAATGCTCTTTAAAGACATAGGGAAAAGTCTCCGATTTCAACTCAGCAAGTTTTTGCTTGCTTGAGGCAACCAGAGTTGAAGGGATACTACTTCCTTTGCAGTAGTCTGTTTTTTAATAGAATAATCCACATCAGAATACCCAGAATCATCTTATAGATTTACTGGGCCACTGTCTTTTTTCACTTAAGGCTAAGAAGGAAATTAGCCAGAAAAAAAATTGAGTCACTCAGGTGCCTCATTCATGCATCATGAAAGGACTCAGGATTTAATGGTTATCTTATGACCTCATGCAAATCTGGAGACTGCTGTCACAGGAAGAAGTAAAGCCTCAACAAGCTCTGTTTTTCACTGGAAATTACTCTCATGTTGTATACAGTCAGAGAACAGAACCCACTGGTAAAATAATGACCTGAAATATAAGAATTTCCTCTGGGTGAGTATTGCTAGGTTGTTTGGTCTGTTAACTGTCTCCCAAACTCTGAATGATTAGAATTATTTTTCCACTTTCTCACAGGAGAAGATAGTTGGGAGAGGTTTTGTCCAGTCCCTGCTTAAATGCGAAAGCTGAGTGTCCTTCTTTTTGTCTTTCCATGAAAACAGTGAATGACTACATTTTCTGTGTTTAGCCATCAGTAATCTGATTCTTTTAATGAGGCTAATTTTTCCATTTTCAAGATGCAATAGTTAAATAATGCTTCTCTGACGGTGTCTTTGATTTACACATGTAACATCAACATAAATTTTCCAAAATTATTGTGTTTTTCCCATGTGATCAGAATAAAGCATATTACAAATTACTCAAATCCATGAGTCAAAGATGGAAAGGTAAAAAATCATCTATGAAAGTTGTGCACTTAAGCTGACTGTTAAGCCTAAAAAATGACAGAGAACAAATATTATGTAAATGCTTTATGTACTTCATTCTTTGGCTTGGTCTTCTCTGTTGTTTTTTGTTTTGGTTTGGTTTGTTTTGTTTTTTTAATTCTGTGGAATGTGAAATGCTAGCTGGGGCTCAGGCTGCTTCTGCAGGCAACTGGCAGTAGTCTCTGCCAATTTGTGAATTTGTACATGACAGAAGAAAACTTCAAGAGGAATTAGTGTTGATGCCAAGGCTCCAGAGGAGGAACATATGCTGGAAAAAGGAGTCCCAGATCAAGTCTGAAAATCATGTGCAGCTTTGATCATGGAAAGGCTCTTAGCCTCCATGACATGTTTCCCTCTGTATGTGTTTCTTAATTGCTAACCTCCTGGATCTTTTGAGGTAGGTGTACATGTTTCTCTAGTTTTCCCCTTTTATATGTAATCTTATGCACTTCTGGAACATCTACCCGTATAAGATGGGGTCCCCCTTCCAGTTCTGCTTTCTGGAACAACTAAAAGAAAATTTTAGCTAAGTTTGTACTTAACTTTACAAAGGACTTGTTGAATCTTATCAGAGGGCTTCAGTATCTTATGTTTGGAATTTTATTTTATTTTATTTTATTTTTTTATTTATTTTTTTTCCCTAGTTAACAGATGAAGATTTTCCAGCTAGGAATTGAAACCAATCAACTGCAGGTTTCCAGCTTTATATTGCAGGTTTCAAGCATGGAAAAGAGGATACTGTATGATCATCAGAGATATCACTAATCATAATCAAGGGCTACTTTACACCCAGGTGTGCCTGTGAGTAGTTTAACAATCTACAACTCATGAATGCACTTCCTGCTGCCTATAGATTTCACTTTTATCATGGCTTTTTATCACAATTCTTTTGATTTCTTAGTGTTTATACCTTCATGTTGTGTTTCCAAACAGAGCAGAAAGTCCACAAAAATAGTTGAATATTTGGCTGTTTCTAGTGGAATTCCTTCTCATTTTCCCCCTTTCCTGCTTCCAGGCCTCATGTTTGTTGTGAACAGGGCAGACTTTAATTTTGTTTTGTTTTGTATTGTTTTGTTTTGTTTTTTGTTTTTCAAAGCAGTGATAGAAGGAAAGAAGGAAGGAAGGGAAGGAAAGGAAGGAAGTGAAGGGACAATGTAATAAATCTGTTATTTGTTCCTTACTAAAAAAGAGTAAATGCATCAATTTAATTTTAATTGTGAAAAATACTGACTTTCCTCCCTAATTACAGTGTTTACAATTAAACTTTGCAAAATATTTATCTGTATTAACATTCCTCAAAAATTTATATTAAATGATAATCAGTGAAGAGTTGAAACAAAATCTGTATATTCCTTTCCAAATTATTTTCCCACTTGAATCCTCCTTACCACAGGTTTGACAAAAGTTTTAAGGAATCGTTCAGAAAAAAATGTAGAAACTGTATTATGGTTCCTGGTGTGTAGTTTACTAGTCTGACCACACTCACTTGACAGTCTTTATGTAGCCTAATATTTATTGCATATTGTGATAGTTTCACTGGGCTAGCCTTTGGCTAGCAAAAATCATAAAGATTAATCTCCCGGACAGCATATATTTGATGACACAGAAGTAACATAACAGCTTTGGAGCCCAATTTCTTCTGAAAAAAAAAAAAATAAAAAAAAAAAAATTAAAAAAAAAAAAAAAATCAACTTTAAAAAAAAAACCCTAATATTAAAATAGCAATGATAATTATAACAGTAACAGAATATGAATAAGTGATAACCCAGTGCAACTGGTCACCACCCACCGACTAAGCCTGGCCCATTCCCAGATAACGATCCTGGAGGAGCAACAATCCCAAACCAAAACTGAAATCTCAGAAGAGTGAGAGTCCAAGTGAAAGCCAGTGTGAATTCCCCCGTTTTTGTTCAGCCCCAGATAATGACGTTATAACCATAGAATGTTGTGAGTTGGAAGGGACACACAAGGATCATTGAGTTCAACTCCCGTCCTAGCATAGGACAAGCCCAAGATTCAGACCATGTGTCTGAGGGTATTGTCCAAATGTTTCTTGAATATTGTCAGGCTTGGTTCCATGACTACCTCCCTGGGGAGCCTGTTCCAGTGCTCCACCACCCTCTGGGTGAAGAACCTTTTCTTATGTCTGACTTAAACCTTCTGTGGCACATCTTCCTGCCATTTGCTCTAGTCCTCTTGTTGGTCATCAGAGAGAAGAGATCAGTACCTGCCCCTCCTCTTCCCCTTTTGAGGAAGTTATAGACCGAGATGAGATCTTCTCTCACTTTCCTCTTCTCCAGGCTGAAAAAAACAAGTGACTTCAGCCTGTCCTCATACAGCTTCCCCTCTAAACCCTTCATCAGTTTTGTGCCACTCCTCTGGACACTCTCTAGTAGCTCTATATCCTTTTCATACTGTGATGCTCAAAACTGCACACACTACTCCAGGTGGGGCCTTATGAGAGTGGAGTAAAGTGGGACAATCACCTCCCTCGATGTGCTGGCCACGCTTCTCTTGATGCAGCC
>NW_010298986.1:37008-59244 GCF_000700745.2 Antrostomus carolinensis | reverse complement strand
TTCTAGGACTTGGGCAGTGTGGCACGACCCCCTGACAGTGAAGACTGAGGCAAAAAAAGTCATTGAGCACCTCAGCCTTCTCAATGTGCGGGGTGACCAGATCTCCCATTGCCTTCTGGAGAGGGCCCACGTTTTCCCTAGTTTTCCTTTTTTCCCCAACTTACCTGTAGAAACTTTTCTTGTTGCCCTTGACATCTCTGGCCAAATTTAATTCTATCAGGGCCTTGGCTTTCCTAACCTGACCCCTGGCTTCTCGGGCAATTTCTCTGTATAAAAAGAGAGTTTAATCATACAGACATGGTATCTTCTTTTGAAGCTAGTCTTGCTGTCAGTAGTTCTGGGCCCATTTATTTTACTTGTACAGACATGGCTAATAAAGTCTAAAAAAAAAAAAAATTTAGTTATCAAGCAAATATTCACCCTAACATTTCCTTCATTGCTTCATTTTAGTGTGATTATTTGACTGCCTTAAGTGCAACACACAGGTGAAGAACAAACTTTCAACATAAATTATTGTTGAAAAATCTTGGAATACTCTGAAAGTCTGGAGGAGTTAAGCTTATAAAACAACTATCTAGGTGATGTGCAAGACCTTCTTAGGGGTGAGGGGGAACATAAAAAGTATAGAAAGAAAACCTATTGAACTCAGACTATTAACCACAGAATAGCTGAGCAGTCATTAAGTAAAATGTAAAGTAAGAGGTTTAAAGAAATTTCTGCTGTCCCAGACATTTATACCAGAACTAGTTAAAAAGGACCCTAAATCATTACTAATTCTTGCACATTACAGAAAACAAAGGCATTACGCTCAGAAGCTACTGAAGGCCAAAATTAAAAAGCTAGGCATAAAACTAAAAATAAAGGTAATATCAAAGTCTTTTCTTAGCCATTTTAATATGTTATTCAGTAATTCAGAAGAGTTACTTAGGTATTACACAAAGACAAGCTACTTATAAAGCAAGTAAAAGTGACAGCCATTCATAAGACTTACCAATGGCCTAGTCACAACTTATGCTAAACTCTGTAATTATCCCTGACTCGGTAGGAGTGCACACACAACATTTCTCACACACCAGAGCTCTCCAGTGTGGACCTGAAATTAGGATGTGGGTTAGTTTAAAAATTACACTGATTTTCCAGCCAGACAGCTCCTCCAATATCACTGATTGTACTCATCACAACACAAAAAGTAAACTGCCATTCAGCACACTTCTGAAGACAAAGCAGGATTCTTGCAGCAAGCCAACGTATTTTGGAAGAAAGTAAAGCAATAAAAATGTTTCCATATTCCACCTTCCATCTATGCCAAGAACAAGATGTGGTACCTTTTATCATTTTATTGGAACACAATACATTTTACCTCATCAGTGCACTTGAATGTACAACACACACAAGTTATTTATTGACACTTGTGGCAAGTAATACACCTAGAAATGCAAGAGAGTGTGAGATATTCCCAAGTAGTAGATTAAATTGCACAATGTTTATTAATTTTTTGCTAGGAAGGACATTCCAGACATAAAAGCAACACAAAGTTTACTCCTGATACAGTTAAGTGCCTGAGTTCAGAGATGATTGCATAAAGGACTAATGGGAATTCAATACATGAATCTGAACATCAAGAAGAAAACTCAGCTTCTCCTTCCCTCTACACAGGCCCAACCTGGTAATTTCTCTCTTACATTTACTACAATCACTATAAAACAACTAGATATTATTAGTTTTGTTGTTTTTTGTTTTTTGTTTTTTTTTTAAATTACACAGTATGAACTGTCCTTAATCATGACTCAGTTAAAATAGTCCTCTGTGAAATTACCTATCAAGCTAGGAAGTACAAAAGACAGAGCATTAAAACAGCATTCTCCTGTATTACTACCAGTTCTTAAAGGTCTGATGGCCCTGGAGAAAGTAAACCAATTTAAGGGCACAACCTGGAATTTGTACCCCTAAAGAAAGGTTCTATAAAATTTACTTCAGAGCATGGATATAAGATCAAGACAATCTCTTCCATTACCTTAACTGGATCTGGTTTTATCATGAATTGATAATTTCACCACAAAAGTACAAAACCGTATATCTGACTTAATTTAACTATCTGCAAGCACAGAACATTTTTTATTTTTCAATACATTAATAGAGACTAGAAAATAAATGCACTTTACTAATCTAATTCAACAACTCCAAAACCCCAAAACGTTCACAGTCCAAGTGTAAAAATTTAGCAGGGAAAAGTAAGGCTACGTTTTTCAGCGAGATAAAACTGCAATGCAAGAAGCAGCATGCATTATTCAGCACAGTCACAAGGCAACTCACTTGTGTGAAGCAGAAAAAGATGCTTTTAGGAAAACACTATAAATCAGGATGCATGCCACTTAGAGAAATCAAAACACACCAAATGAATGTCTGGTAATGCTAACCTACAAAGCCAAACACGCTGATCCAACAATTCTTTTAATGTGCAGGCACTGCACATGAGAGAGCATTTACAGAATGACACCAGGGTAACTGAAAAAAGCAATCTGATGCTGCTGCCAGAACAATGAACTATAATTTTTTTCTTTTTTAAATTCTATTACTTAAGCCCATTAAGGATATGTCCAAGAAACCATAAATAAACCTTAGTATTATCTGCTTCTATTTATAGTCTAAAGCTCAATGTACTGAAACCTAGTTTCATTGGCACATCAATGAAGAAGCGTTACTTAGTTTTTACTCTTTCAAGTAGGGTCAGCAATACAGAAAGCAAAGACCAGCAAAAGACTAAGTCATCTTTACGTAACACTAAATAGAGCCAGTTAACAGGATTATACCTTCATGCATTTCTGAGTTCCACCATTCATATATCTTATTTTTGTGATTTAAAAATCAAACTGAAAGTAGCTCGAGATTCACCTTCATGCTTCTCTGATAATTTTTAATCTCAATTTAATTTAAATAAATAAAAATATATTATCTGAAAAGACAAGGGGGTTAGTATTCAACAATTGACACCAAAAGGATGATATGAAGATGCTAGCAGTAGCTCCTGGAAAAGTAACTGACCTTCAAAGATTCCAAGTCTTTCCAAGTATTTTTAGTATAGAATTTGACTTATGGTTTGGAAATCAATGGAAACACTGAATGACATTTCCTGACTCTCCACATGAACTAGTAATTGAGGCATGATTAGTATTTAAAAAAATTCTTCAGTTCAAAATTATATTCTCTCTCCAAATAGCAAACAGTAATAAATGAAGAGTGCACCCCATATTTGACATCAATGAATTCTCAGCATCAGCTATAGCCTTGTTTGCCCAGGCTGTAACTCAGGTTCTTTCACACAGAAATACTTTACACTCACAGAGTGAGGCTTTGGCAACAGCCTGGTGTTTCAATAAAACACTACTATTTGATCTCAGTAAAGTAATTAACACCCTGTTAAAACTGCACATCGAACACACAGCTGCTCAATCACTTTGGAGTTTTAGGATAACAGATACTGACAAGCTATTACGACTCAAAATCTGCATGAAGAACCAATGGTGCACAGTATGAAAAATACTTTCACATGTAGATTATCTTGCTCATATCTAGCTGGATACATTAGACCAGCTCCACACTAAAAAACATCCTCAGTTTCAAATTTTTTATTCAGTGGAAACAATGTCAATATCTTGGGAAACTGTAATTTACTAAGGTGAAAAAAAAAAAAAAGGAACTAATTTTCCTTTCTAATACCTTAAGCAAACTGTTTTCTTCATTTATCATACACTATTTAACAAACCAAGGGATCACATAACCTCATCTTTTGTCTTCATTTGTCAAATATACTGAGTACCTGCTCTTTTACACTTGACTCGGCACCATTCTGCAGGCAAACGTGCAGCCATGTCCCTGTGCAAACAATGGTGCAGTGTGCAAATTTTTACCTAACCTTTCAAATCCAATCAAAAACACTGGCCTTTTAAAGGTAGATCTGATCTATAAGTCATAAAAAGAAGAATCTCTCTAAATAAATAAAAAAATATTACATTTTCTGTAATTGCTAGCCAGTAGAAGAGATTAAGAATTGAAATAGTCCATTTTGTAAAAATCTCATTAATTCACACGTTTCTTTGTGAAGATAAAAGGTAAGATTCTCGTACACTTAAAGGACCTTAGTAAGGCTTTAAATGTTAGGCAAACTCACCAACATCTATACAGAGCACTTTAGATTTACATTTTGTTCACACCAATGTATCAGTCCTCTATATGAATGAATCAAGTTCAGAATGAAGAGCAAATGTAACTTTAAAAGCTGTTAAGTTTGGGGTTTTTATGTTTCATATTAATATGGAATGGCATAAATAAAATAATTCAAACTTACAATTATCAGATAATTTATCTATTATGCACCTATAAGCCAAATAGGACATATGCCATTAAACCACTAATTTAATTGAATACTAAAACACAGCACTTCAGAGGCAATCACAAAAAAACCCAGAACAACTCTCTCCCAGAAACTTCTATGACTGATTAACACATTTCCTATGGGAGACGTCACTGTCATGGGATCTGTTGCCCGATACTGTTGCGACAGAATACTTACTACTGCATTTCTTTTCAGCAATTGCATTTTAAATCCTTGCACAGCGATTTTCATCAGAAATAACATTTGAAAATAAAACTCTCAATACAATTGCCTAAAAACTACACAATGTTGGACATAAATATATGCAGAGGGAGAAGAGACGATACTAAACGTTCTTTGACTTCAAATAGTTTATTTTATTTATGAATCTCAGGTAAGGGATGTGATTAGAAACAAAGCCAGGTGTATCATAACTACAGAAAATGGTGCCAGGTCCACAAGTAAACTTCCTGACCAAGCCATACCTATACCATTTGGTGGACCCTGCTTTTCCAATCCTTCTTTCCACCTCCTGCAAAGGTCTTGTGCACACAAGCAGAAGGGGAAACTGCTTCATAGCAATAGGCTGCATAAGTTTTGTGAAATTACTTGGTCTGAAAGAAGAAATGCAGAAATATGACAATGGAATCATGCAAAGTTCTGTAATTCACAGCAGTTAGAACTAACATTCTGACACAAGAGCAAATATTCCAGTTTCTGTAAAATACCTAAAACTTCTGTATGTGTACTTAAATTTATCTCAGCCTTCCAGTTCATGCCTCCTTGAGCACTGTACTTAAAGGTTTCTGAAGCTATCCTAATACAGCTATAATCCAATCATGTCACATCAGTTTGCACAGGGACATTCTAATACAGCACTTTCTAGACAGTCCAATTCTCCTTTCCGATTTCCAGTTTAGAGCATCACCTTTAACTGGATTCCATGAACTCTGTACTTCAGTGGTTGAATAATTAGACTTCATGGAGGACAAGGCCAGTGATCTGTGTTCCTCCTTAAGAAGAGTCCCAGTAATTCTTTGTTTCAAATACATAAAAACTTCCCAAAGTTATTCAAGCAAGATCAGTATCTTTCATAAAAGGCCAATTTAAACTTCAAACACTGCTGACATGCTGGCCCATTAGGTATAGCTATTTGTGCCGCTTGTGCTTTCTCTTCAAGAGAAAGAATCTTGTTTAGTTTCTCCATTTATTTCCATGAAAAGTAGCAATGAAAGTAATGCAGGTAAAAGCCTCTTACTCCTTTCACACATGCAACCTTCAACCAGTTTCAAGGAATCACTAGGATGATGGTAAAAGGGTAGATCATTAAATATGTTTATTACTGGACAACTAGAAAAATGTTTTTGCTTCATTTCTTTTCCTTCCTCCCACTGTACCAGTTCTGATGCATTTTGCTCCTTGCTGCCAGTGGGACAGACAGTGTGCCTCCTTGCTTGTCTCCCCAGCCCGTCAAGAACTGCTACATGGAAATCCTTTCAAGAGCATCTCACTTGCAATTAGAAAGGCAAATGAGGAACAAACTACACTGTAAATGGAAGTCATAAGAGAAGCTGGAAGTGTCACATAAGACACATGATATTTGACAGCCTTAGCACTTAAATTAATTATAAATCAAGTTTATATCTAAGTAGCTCCAGACCAACAGCTGAAATTAAGCTTCATGGAGAAAATTTACAGCTTCTTTAGGTGCTAAAAAAGCTTCAAAATAAGGGCAATTTTACTTCTTGCAAGGCAATTTAATACCATTAAGATTTGCATGCAGTGCCAAACTCAGTATCTGTAAAGTTACTTTTAAAGAGAGATACTTTTATGAAAGAAAGTTGCACAGATACTTCAGAACACAGGCGGGTTTTGCTCCCTTAGTTGCCAGGAAATACAACTATTTGCAGTGATTCATCAAGAAACATTCTAAAGATCAAAATTTCTGGATCAGAGAGTTAATGGAACAGTTTCTTAATAAACAGTGACTTAATATTTAACACCTTTTTGGGGTTTTTTTTTTTGCTACACAGACTAATTTAAAAAATAGGCTTCCCTGCATGTGTCTGTAGCTATGCTGCAACCTTAGCAGAAGCAAATACCCCAAGAAAAATGAGAGAGAAAAATCACATGCACGCTGCAGAAAGTGGTACAACTAACGTAGTTACTACCTATAGTTAGTAGTGTAGTAATGACCACCTAAATCCTCAGCAGAACTAGCAGGTGTCGTGTTCTGACAACTTTTCAAATGAAGATCTTGCTCACTTACTCCAGCCCCCAACTTACTCTGCCTAAGGCCAGCCAGACTGTATTAGTCTACGTAACTACCAAGGGAAGCAAACAGGTAAGGCACAAATGACAAACCTTCCCTGCATTACAGGTAAATTTATCAACAGCCTAGAAGCCCCAGCATTAGTCAAAATGGCAATATTAATAACCAAATTTCTACTATGAGTAATTATATTTTGCCATATTCCCTGCAGTGTAACTTGCAAATTACCTATCTCATTTTCTTTTACATGAAAATTGGTTTTGACAGCTGTTTAAAAAGCCACATCATAATCCCAGCATCCCTACACTTCATCTTGAAGAAATCTTGTCTTTATAGTTCAAAAGTAACTTGGCTGTTCAGAATAACTGATTAATTATATATCATTAGCGTTTTCCTTCATCTCTTTACATTTTACTGTGCATCAGCACCAAATCCCATGTTATGCAAATTTAGTTTGGTGAACACCAACATGCAGACACACACACTGTGATATTAGAAAGGACCCTAAACACATATCGTTATAAAGGTTAATGAAACATTTATTTGGAGCTATTTGAAAAAAAACTTACTTTCAAGATACTTCAAATTCTCACACAATTATACAATAGTATTCCAGTACAGCTCTGGGACACTAAAGGAATAAAAAAAAAATCATCTATTACTTCTTCCAACACCACAAAGCAATGCCATAGTTGAAGTATTTGATGGAGAAGGTTATGTGCCGATTCAAGCCAGAGCTCACAAATTGTGTTTTACAGTTTTACTTACTATCCTAGAGGTGTTGCTGATGAAATATCACATGCGATCCCTATGCATAATAGTGAAGATCTTTTACATTTTTCAAAAGTAGCAGGAAGCAAGATCATATATCTGACTTCAGATAAAATCTAAAGCTCTTGTTTTTCATCAGTATAAACTTATAAAATAGCATGAAGAACATTCATTACCTTTGGGTATTCATGTCAGGAGCATGAGTAAGCCTACTTAAGACGCATAAAATCTTTATGACACCAATAACCACAAGATTTTAGAAACCCTTCTGTTTTCACTGCACTTGAGGAAAGTGAATTCCACAAAAATTAAATATTACTTGTCAATTCCTTTGATGTACTGAGCTTTCCAATATTTACTTTTACTCTCAAAGAACAGATTTAAGGATTTGCAACTGAGCAATATGAAGTACAATAAATATTTCACAACTTTTTACTTCAAACATCAAAAGATTTACTTCAAGAACAAACACTTCTACAGTAACCAAATACAGTAACCTGGCCAGCAGGTTGAGGGAGGTGATTCTGCCCCTCTATTCCCTCTTGTGAGACCCCACCGGCAACCAGTTCTGGGGCCCCCAACATAAGGACATGGACCTACTGGTCTGAGTCCAGAGGAGGGCCATGAGGATGATCAGAAGACTGGAGCACCTCTGTACCCACTAGACTGGGCATCAGATCACTGAATTTGCCCTACTTGAAAGGTGAAAAATTTAAGTCACAACTCAAACTAAGTAATACAATGTGGCAGCCTTTTATTAATAGCAATGAAAGCAAGTAGAGCATGGAATAGCTTTCTTATTACACTAATAATGACGTATTAAGATTACACTAGGCTCATTTTTTGTCAGATTATATATCATTGCTTCTAGAAGGACAGAGAAGTAGAATCTTTGTCTGGCTTTTTCAGCATGGTAATTTTTTACAAGACCTTGGAGGCTTCTTGCTTTTGTTGTTTTAAGAACTATCATGAGTAACAAACTACTTGTAACAAGTATGCTGCTAAACAATTAAATTGCTTAATCATAATTTTTCATTCTTGTTCTATTTCAACTTTCTATTGTGACTAGAAGAGATATTTGGGTATTAAAAGGTTTAGGAAGCAATGAGAGCCTTTAACTTCAAAATTAGAAGAGCTTCATTGTTCTTGTGACACTGTGTTCAATCATGCCAGTTTCTGAACCTACTGGAACGAGTCCAGGGGTGAGCCACAAGGATGATCAGAAGGCTGAAGCACAGTCTTCTGATCAGGCTATGAGAACAGCCTGACAGTTTGGGCTGTTCAGCTTGGATAAGAGAAGGTTGCAGGTAGACTTTATAGCAGCCTTCCAGTACCTGAAGGTGCCTACAGGAAGGCTGGGGAGGGACTTTTCATAAGGGCACAAAGTGATAGAACAAGGGGAAAGGGGAAGAGGGTAGATTTAGATTAGACATTAGGAAGAAATTATTTCTTGTGAGGGTGGTGAGACACTGGAACAGGTTGCCCAGAGAAGCTGTGGATGCCCCCTCCCTGGAAGTGTTCAAGGCCAGGTTGGATGAGGCTTTGAGCAACCTGGTCTAGTGGAAGGTGTCCCTGCTCATGGCAGGGGGGTTGGAACTAGATGGTCTTTAAGGTCCCTTCCAACCCATATGATGACTGGCTATCTTGAGTAGACATTCCATACTTGTAAGATACTACTAATAAAAGCATTAATGACAGCCAGGGAACTCATAGTAAGGACAACGCAGTATTCTCAGCACATGTGAAGTCAAGTGTTCAGTATACTCACTACAGTGTCAATGACCATCTCTTGATCAGAAGTAGAGAAGGTACAAATGATTTTGTTTTAGTAAAAACTGTAGCTACTTCCCACTTTACAGTGGGAAGATGATCAGAAGCACACACTCCAGCACTTATCTATAGCTCAGCAATCAAGGTCTTAAATAATGAGACTGGTATCAATGTAATTCTAGAACATGAGGAACATGCTTTTGAAAGCTTTTGATGCTCCTTTTATTTATGTGTGGAAGAAGAAATGTACAAATTCCACTTAATGTATCAAAACTGCTATGTGTCCTTCATGCAGGAAAGTAAAGATATTTTTAAAGAAACATCTTTCTTTCAAGTCTAGAACATGTACTGTACATTGAGATTAATATATTCTGAGCTGCAATGATTTTGATAGTAAAGGCAAAGGAGGTTACGTCTGGGATGAGACGATAAGTGTAATCTCAACCTCCACATGTGTGCTATTCAGTGATACAGAAAAGGTTAAACAGCCTTTTGATGTTGCAGGTTTCTACTCAGCAGCAAAAGCACACAAAAACACAAGAGAAGACATCTACTTCCAGGCTTTGATTTACTGCTGTGATTTCTTTGATGTGGGGAGGGATGGAAGTGAGTATTTACAATACATCACCCCCTAAAAACAGGATGTGATGAGCCAGTCTCTTTTTGCCACAAAACTCTTGGCAATCTCCTCACCAATCTAAAACAATCCCCCTTTTTTCCCCCTAGACAAACATGCCCCACAGCATTAATTCACATCTTTAACGAGTTGGTGAACTATTCCCTAAAGAAATGTTACTCAGACTTCGAAGGTTGATCTGCCATCCCTTCCCTTTATCAACGGTAAGCAAACAAAAAATAAGAAAAAAGTCTAAACACATTTTCTTCTCAATAGAAGACCAGAAAGGAAACCAACATCAGCAAAGAGCAGCTTACAGAAGGTTGACAGTCTCCCAAACCCCACATATTGGGAACCCCTATGATAAGTAGACTCCCAGTACAAAGTAAGTACATGCTGGCAGGAAACACCTTCATTTAGCAAACTTGAAAAAGCAGGTATACACTTGAGGACAAGACAGGATCTATGGGTCCTTCAAGAACCAAGTCAAAAATAGCAGGTTTGAGGATAGCCTCTATTACATATTATCTTAGAAAAAATAATTCATCTTTAAATAGGAGGAGGATATCTGAGATGTGTTACTTCAACTGAACAAGTAACAAAAAAGCCTCTTGAAACCAGAATCATCAGGATTATCTATTTTAATCTGCTGTGTATGACAGGCTAAAGAACCTACAAACTGAAGCAGCTAGGTAATCCTAAAAAGGGGAGAATATTTAATATTTTTCCTTTTGCACCATTTCACTGTATTTAAAATGTATAGACATACTTCAGAAATTACATTATTACAACAGCAAAGAGAATATTTTTAATAGATTGTTTCCTTTCTTAGTGTTACCCTTTCAAAAAGGGTCTAATAGATTTAAAAAAAAAAAAGATTTAGCTTTTATGCTCAACAAAACTATCTATTCCCAGAAAACAGTGTGCCTCCACCGTTTGCCTCTTGCTGTTTGACTAGGAATTCCTGGAACCAGTTCAAGGAAGAAAAAACAAAATTGCAAATCCTCAGTTCCTGCAAAACTGGGCTAGGAAAAGCAATGAGGAATTTTTAAATAGCTTGCCGTGCTATTTTTTTTTTTTTAACATCCCTGTGTCCAGGAAATAACTGAAGTCTAAAGTGAATATCCAATATTACTATACTATAACACATATTCCAAATATTGCTTATTTGGAAAATACATGACCATAACAATGCTGTACTTTGACTCACACTTCCATATTCACAGATCTTCTCCAATGATTACAGATTTACTGAGCAATATAACTTCAGCCATATCACAAATACAGACACGTAATGAACGAGGCATGTTTGGCTCCTGCAGAAGATTGCATTATCAGCTTTGTACAATCTGCACGTTCCCAAATGGTTTTGACTACATGCTGCACATCTCAGGACGTGTATTCTACAGGCAGGATCAGCTGTCCTGCAGGCAAAGATGGAGCAAGATACCAAAATTATAATACTAAAAATAAAACTGCAGGTGATAGCCCCAGGAGTATTATTACAAATGACATAACTAATCCTTGGCAGTGTCCTGGTCGGTAGTACAATAACGGGAGTTATTTCTGTCTACTTCCTAACACTTTCCTTTTCTTCCTCCCCTAATTATAGGATTTAATCCATAAATAAAAGAGGTAATTTCAGGAGGGGAAGTCATCCACTCTTGCCTTCCAGAAACAATTATTCTTTCTTCATTATAGGAAGCATTCTATCCAACAATTCCTTGGAAAATAAAATACAACTATGCATAGTAAATGCACAAGGGAATATCAGACAAAGATCCTGACTTAAATTCTCTTAGGAGGCAGAGTACAAACAAAAAAGGAAACTCACTCTTTTGTCTTAGAAATAAGCAGCTATGATTAAAAACAAGGGCAGCAGAAAATATTTTCACACTTATTTTACTTCTTAGAATATGACTGCATCTGAGGCCTTGCCACAGCAGCAGTATCAGTTACCATATCCAACAACCACGTCCCTGTAAAAAGACAGCTGCTGTAAGTCTAGTGCAGAGAAAGATCATGAGCCTACCAGTTACCTGTTAATTTTTTCCCAGTACACATGGCTCCTAAGGGGTCAATTATACATTATATGTTCAATTCAAATAGAGTAAATATTCTGATTGTAACTGATAAATTACTTACTTTGTTTCTTAATGTAAGTTGATTATGTGCTTATGCAAGACGCTATCTGGTGGCAGCTGGAACTTCAGCTGAGCCACTGCCTCTAATTCAGTGGGGCACTGTGAGGTGGAAATGGCACTGGACTTTCCCTCTAATGGCAGGTTAAGTCATGTTCACCCCAGTTTGACAAGTTCTGGCACATCCAAGGAATTAAGGGTATTATGTGGGAAGTCCCATCACAAGCAAGTTAAATGTGTTATTGTTTTGAATAAAAAGATAGCTTATAATTCTTAAGGAGATGTATTACAGACAATATTCAAATAATTGAGAACACTGTGGGGTGGGTGGATTTTTTGTTGTTTTGGTTTGGTTGGGTTTTTTTCCCCCCAGTGAGGATGTAACGTTACAGAAGGAAGAAAACTTGACTTCAGTTGCAAACTTCTGGAAACAAGACCTCCAGATGCTTTTGTAAGGTTAGTGACAGAAGCCTGTTAAGTACATAATGAGTTCAAAGCAAAGTGATTTTTTACACTTACAGAAAGAGTAAGAGGAAGGTATAGAAGCTATGCCAAAATGTATTCGCAATTATCATAAATCCTTCCAAATGAAAAGTGTTAAAAGTCCCACAAAAAAAGTCTAACCAGAGGACTATACCTCTAAATGATCTTAACATGCTATAAAAATACTTCTGAAGACAAGTCCAGGACAGCCTTTGTTGGCAGGCACGTACACACGTATCATACGCGTACACAGCATCCTCTCTTGACCCACTGTGCCTTTGAAATACAGTTAAAACATCAACCGTCAAAGAACACCCATGAATTTACCTGTATATATTAGTCAACATCTTGAGTGAAACAAAGCAAAAACTATAAAGCCTGAGTAAATCACACATGTTAAATCATCTATAGTAGAACCTATATCTTGCCTCCCATTTACTGTATAAAAAGACTAGAAAATTAAGCCTTAGCACTGGCTAAAAGCAAAAGTTTGTCCTTGTAAGGGGAAAGCTAACACTGGACTGTTAACAGGGAATGCACACAAAACAAACTACATGCTTTCACTTACTCCACGGTGTCACAGTTGAAAGACTTGGGGATACTATAAAAAGAAAGGCTTGCTATGTCCCAAATATAAAAGTTACACTGTCCCTGTAAAAACTGTAGTATTTTTCTTTGAAAGCTCCTTAGATTTCTATAGTAGTAATGATTCTTAAAAGTCACTTGGCTGCAAATCTGTAAATTCAGTTTTTAAACAGCTGGTTTAGAAAACATCTAAATTTGGAGTACTTTTGAAATAAATAATGCTTTACTCAAGACCAACAAGCAATAAAAATACTATTTCTCTACAGCAGTGTTATTTATGCCCAACTGATGAGGATGCTTGCTTCAGACCTATTCAAAGTACAGAGACATTACAACCATATTCTCTATTTTCTCTCTGGGAGCATAACAGTGAAAAAAACCCAAAAAACCACACAATATCACCTTCAGAGGGACTTCTGCATTTCCTCAGGGAGCTGAAATAGGATGAACTTTAGAGGAAAGAGTTTTCTCTTTATGTGTGCATACAAAGGGAAATGGGTTAGGCAAAGCAGATGGAAGGGACAAGGTATCATGAAGCTACACATGCTAGAAAACTTGTACCATCTAACAGATACCCACGCCTTCCAATTAATGCTCAATCAAGTAGTTTTCCTCTCCCCTTGCTAGCATTTCGAATTATATGCTGCCGACCATTTTAAGGGTCCCCATACTTCAATACTAGCAGATTAAATACCAGGCAATGATTGTATTCTAAATTACAGTGCAAAGTAGGGGCAAGTCAGTGATGGAACCAGGAGGTTAAATAAAGCTTATGAAAGAACTATTTCAGGAAACTTAAACTATTTAAAAAAAACAAACAAATTAACTGCTGATTTTCAGCAAACTGGATAAATGCTCCAGAAAGTCCAAATTTGTACTTTATGGTAAAGTGCCCATTAAAATTAACGCTTCCCACAAGACTCCCCCATCACTAGTTTTACTTTCCAGTTAATGAAAGCAATACCAATACTGCCAATACTGTGACAAAAGCACATTTTATAGGGGTTTTTTGAAGAAAAATTATATTGAAACATGAAACTATTTCACTGTTGAAGACATTTTGAATAGATTAATAGTAAGCATATAAACAGGTTATCATCTAAAAAATGAACAGATATTAAGATTTTAACTCTCAAGTTATTTAAATCTCATATCATAATATACGTTAACACAGAACATGTCCTAAAAACACTCAGATCTGGATTTAAAGATTACATGTGAGTTTTACTAGTGTCATAACTGATGTCACTTACTTTAGGTTAGCCATTATATGGAATGTACACGGGTCCTGGTTTTGCTAGGAGAGAGTTAATTTTCTTAGTAGTTAGAATAGCTGTGCTTTAGTTTCAGTGTGAGACTGTTACGAGAAGAATGTTGATAAGGGGCTAACGTTATTAGTTGCTGCTGGAGCCCAAGGCCATCGTGTTTGCATAGTTTGCAAGTGGAAAGGACTGGGAGGGGGAAGCATAGTAAGTAGCAAACCCCAAAACTGGCAGTTGGATGTTCCAATGAAATATTCCATATCATATCACATCATGTCAGTATATTAACCAGGGCTGACTGGAAATCCAGGGTATTCTCTCGGGGATCACCCAGGCTTGCTCTTCTGGGGTTTCGGTTTTGGCACTCTCTGCTCCAGGATCGCTGGCTGGCACAGGCTGGGCATTGGTCAGCAGGTGGTGAGCAATTGCACTGTGTATCACTCATTTGTATATTCTGTTACTACTGTTATTATAACTTTATTTTAACCAGAAAGTAGCTTTTATCTCAACCTGCGAGTCTCCTTGCCCTTTTCCTTCCAATTCTCTCCCCTACTCCCTGGAGGTGGCTGGGGAGAGCATGAGAGAGCAGGCTGTGTCTGGCTGCAAACCAAAAAGGTGAAATCACTACAACACAGCCTCAGCAGCTTATGGTTCCACAGCATGTCATATTAGTTTCTATGTTTCTCTCAATTTAATCAGTGTAAGGTAATCCTCATTCTCAGATGCTATCTATGGCTTTTTACTGCACTCTCTCCAATATTTAAACAGATTTCTTACAATGTAGATACCAAAAAAAGGAAGAAATAGAATACTAGTTTCATTCTTAATGGTATAGAAATCTGCTTAGGCCTAATATTTCCATCTTAATGTTACATACTTACTTGAGGTAAGTGAAATATTATTTATAAATCCTTTTGTGCTTAGTTTATACATCTGCAGAGATATGAAACTGGACAGATGGGAAAGGATTTTCCTCAAATGTGATTCTAGCCGAAAACCTTATGGGTAAAAAAACAGAACAAAACCAAATTCCATCTGTTAATAAATGTTCTGGTTTCAAGAAGAAACTGATCATTTTTTCCCTTTTAATCCTTCACCTTAATATCAACCTCTTTACTGACATGCCCACTCTGAAAGCCTAGCATTTCTAAATGTTGTAAGGATTAATATAGCATTTGATTTGCCAAATATTCAATAGTTAGAAATATTAGTTTTGTCTTTATGTCTTGTGAGGTACACAGTCTTAGTGCACCCCAAGTATACTTCAAAGAGGAAAGGACACAGAGGGGCCACCCACGCCGGTGAGTTTTGCAGACTCTCCAGTTCAAATAAAGGTAAATACCTACACCTCATACTTTTTCCTAATATATTCACAACGGGATTTGCTAAGCAAATTAAACTGAAGATTGACTGGCGAAAGAAGTAAAGAGCCAGCAAGAAGAGGGTTATATATTGAAGAGGTTAGACCTACTTAATAAGGGGCAGAAAAAAATGCTGATGAAAGCTTTGTTATCTGCAAAGACATTAAACTCCTCAATGGTATCTCTTGTACTTACAATAGGAAAAAAAAAATCTAGATGATTGGAGCTGTTAAAAAGGCGAGGGGGGGGGAAGCCCATACAGGTCAAAGGGCTTTGGAGAACACTTAACATGCTAAGACACTGACCAAAGGAGGACAGGCAACAGGGTAAACTCATCTCGGCATCAGCCTCCAGGCACATGGGAACACCCTCCACTCACCGTGGCCATCCTGGCCAGCCAACATGATGCCCACCACCAGGCCAGGTAGCCGGGCCCCTCAGAGCCTTCCCGAATGTCCTGTCTGTTAGGCCCCAGCTTTAAGCACAAAATGAAAGCCAACACTTGTCTGGAAATTTAGCACAGGGCTCCCAAAATGTCAGGCAAGACACTGGGCACGCTTGCTGTGCTGTGGGGAAGGAGGCAGGGAGCGCCCGGTCACTGCCGGGCCCTGCGTAGCGAAGGGCTCGAGAGACACAACAGCACCTGAGCTCCCCAAAAACCAAAGGTGCGTGTAGGCAAAGCTGATGTAGCTTGCTCTGAGACAGCTGCCAAGCCCCTGCTGTAAGACAACGAAACCATCAGAGTAAAGGAGAAAGCTGAATTCCATCTCTAATCTTACAAGGGGCCATCTGCACACTTTTTTTTCCTAAACATTCAGGTTTCACTGATATAATTGTTTGTAAGATGTACACACCTGGGTGAAGGAATTAGTTCCTACGATACTCAGTTTCCTCATGTTAAACTCAAACACTGTATTTTTGAAGGTCTGGCAAAACTAGTGAGTTCCACCTCTGTTGTACCCATTACCCACGCAGCTGCCACCCTGTTTGACAGCGAGCACGTGCTACAGAAAATCTGGCCTGACAAAATATGTAGCATCACTATGACCAGACTTCAAATGAACACAGGAAACAGCTAAAGTAGTTCTCCAGCTCTGGGGCTACGACAGCAAGCATTGCTGTACCATCTCAAAAAGCCGTAACTTTCCAGAGTCTACTGAAACCCTGGCCTCAATCCCACTACAGGTGATCTCACCTTCGTTTGGCAGCCATGGGTACACACAAGTAACACTGCCATCCAAAAAATAGTCATCACTACCTCATAGGTGTGACAAATGCCAGGGTACAGGCACACTCATTTCGTAAAGCCTCTTCTCAGTGAAAAAATGGACATGGGAAAACTGCATCTTCAATACAAAACTGCTGGCACATCCTAAAATTCTTGCCTGTGACAGTACATCAGCCACCTTAGTGGCTTTCTGTAGCTAATGGCCATATGGTAGCCACCACCATCACCACCAAGAGGCTGAGCAACACACAAGACAATCTGCTTATTCCACACCTTGTAAAATAAAGATTAGTATAAGCTAAGAAAGCTTCTTAGCCAAATCTCCATAAGATGCTGTGAAAGCAAACAAAGAATTTCTACAAAAATATAGCACCAGAGAGATTAATAAATTTCAGTCTTAACTTACAGGCATGGAGACAGGAAAGTCATCTACCTGAGAAGGTCCCATCTAGTGAACTACAAAAATCAAGGAGACAACCTTTGCAAAAAACATTGATTTGTGCTGGGGATGCGGTTTTGTGGAGCAATTGTAACAACCTCTTGCTGTTGAAAGACACTGAAAAACATGTTCTCCTCTGCTATTCCGGGCTTCTGAAGATACAAATTTTCCCTTGGTGTAGAGAATAAATTTTTCCTCTCTCGCTTTGTACACAAATAAAAACCAAAAAAACCCAGAAACATCTTAGCAGAAACAAAAGATACACTTTCTATTTTTTTATAATTGTAATGTTGAGCAAGTCATGCAATGTTTGAAATCATAAAGTAGCTCATTAAGAGTAATCATTAACATCTTCAGAGCAGCCTTAAATGAGCCAAAATGAGTATTTTAGTCCCCAATAAGACATGCATCTAAGGAAATAAATTTTGCTTCAAAAATACATATTCTGTTAAAACCGAGTTAGTATAGTTACACAGAATAGCCAAAACACATAATCTAGCTTCATATTGCTACCCTATTAATCTCACAAAATTTTATTAGTATTTTCAGTTCTAAGTTTTCTAAATACTGTTCCCACCACTGAATCAGTTAAACTATCAATACTATAATGGATAACAGGAAACAACGCAGTCCAGATTTTGCACTGTTTTTACAATTACCTTTGTCTTTTGTACTGGTACTTAAATTGCCACAAGCTAATGAACTTGTTAAATTAAAGTTTAAAGTAAAAAAAAAAATATTGGAAGACTTTAAAAGTACTACACATCTAAGTGTGGATAATATCTTTGATCATCTTGCAAAATTTTACATCTCTCCTATTTCATATAGAGCCAACACTTAGCCAGCTTTCTGTTTTGGTCTCTTCAACGTTAGTTAAGTAGTTTCAGTATTTCTGAAGTTATCACACATGAAAAGATCTAAGAACACTCCTATTCTTTTGAAATCTCTCCAAAAAGGCTATTCCTCTTATTGCTAGCTTGTCATTATTGGTTGGTGCCATTTCCTTCAAAAATAAGTAGCACTAAAACCTATTGATTTGAGAAGTTCCACTCCAGGGAGCTCACATTAAATTCAAACAAATGATGACAATTATTGGATTGTCCCATCACCTTAGCTCAAAAATTCTCTAGGTTACAAAAAAAGACTAGGCTAAGGAAAGAAATCACCTTGGTGATTCCTTAGAATAAATGAGAAAGTCCATATTAAACACTTTTCCTTCAAATCACAGCAAGTAACAGGAATCATTACACATCAAATCTACTACTTTCCTTGTTTTTCCCCATTCTCCTGTATTAGGAGATATAACTTGATAGAGCTATCAAGTTAGCTATAATTACAACAAATTCCAGTGATGTAAATAAGATGAATCTAAAGTTATGTGAGGCTGGTTTAAAGAGATTATTACTACTTGTCGAAGCCCTAAAATTGAAAAATTGACTAGCAGATATTTTGTGACATACTGAAACTCACACCCCTGCCAGACACTTTTCTTTCCCTGCTAAGCCCTCTAGAAATGCTCAAGCTTTCTCATTAAACATCTCTATAGATGGACATTCAATACCAATACACCAAGATTACAGGTCAGCACTGTGTCTTGTAGACCAAACACCATAACATAAAGGTGCTTCCACACACAAGCTCTCTAATTGCTGCTTCCTCCTTTCAGTGAAGTGGAATAGGAAAAAAAAAGCACTAAAAGGTAGTTCAGTTTGATTAGAATTACATCAATACCCAAGGTAAGTTTTTACAGGTGTTTTCTAGGGGTCACTTTAAACATCAATATTTCTGAGCTTTAGTTATTACTGTGACTGGGGTAAACGTGATACCTTTTTTGCCCTAGAAAAAAACTCACCAATTTCATCATCACTCACATTTGGCTAAATTACTTTACTGTGTTTCTCCCACTGCCAGACATAGCGAAGAACCAACACTGCATATTCAGTGTCCATTACAGAGTGCCTATAATAACCCCATCACCCTGGCATTTAAAACAAAAAATAACTTAGGGAAGCACGAACTAACACGTCCTTCCATCTGTGTATGGTAAGTCTTGACTCCTGATGGATCAAGAAGTTACCCATATTTATGTTATCATGCCCTAACATGCTACAGAAGCTTCAAAACCTTAAGTAGAAATAAAGTCACCGATCAGACAGGATTTGCATGACAGCATAGTACTTAGCTTGGCACAATCTGACAATCAGCTGAATTTATAAGGTTAGCTGTGTTTTTGTAAAAAATTGTGGCCAAACCACCTTTCCTCCAGACATGATCTCCCTTCCTGTTTTCTGATGGACTTCTCTTCTGTTTCTGCTTGAATGTTGGATATCCTCTGACCTTGGAAACTGATAACACTCAAATTCTCTAGAGCCTGAGCTAAGGAACCTTTAGAGCCTGCTCTGAGGTTTGCTTGCTCACCATGTATAAGAGTTTTTTCTGTTTTGTTTTGACTTTTCACTTCTCTTTAGTTGTCTGGTTTTATATTGTATGTAGCTAAGGAAACGTACATAACAGACTGAGCAAAAGCCCATGTCCTCTCTATTTTGAGACACATGCAGTGCTATTTTATTGTGTATACACTGTTTCCTAAATATTGCTCCATTTAGAAATCTAGAAGAATTTTTCTCCCTCTTCATTATGTTAACACAAACAAAACAAGAATGTTTCATTACAGGACTATGCTGGCTTTTTTTCTTCTTGGGAAAGCAAAGCACTTGGAATTTCAAACTTCAGTTTCTGTGCTCTGTTAGTAATCACATAATAAGAGATTACAAGTTAGCAATGCACCAACTGTTACAGATAATAAGACTTACTTGTTGGAACAAACATTAATGCATAAACCCATAACAAACATTTGCAAAAGGAGAAAAAGCAATCTATAGCTACAAAAAAAGTTGCAAATACTGCAGGTTTTACTCTAGGCATCAGAAAGGAAAAGTTTTGAATCAGATCATTATACTAAATATAGTGCTACACAGTGTCAAGTTTAAAAAATAAAAATAAAAACAAAACCAACCCAGCACTTTAAGTTTCCTGCACAGATTCATTCCTAATTGTGTTCAGAGCAACATGATCTAAGCGGCTGTGGTGGGAATTATTCAGGATTATTCTAGAAGAAAAAGCTTTTATTAATAAAAATGGTTCCTCTTTTATGAAGGAAAAGTAAGCCATAGCATAAGCTGTTAAGTCACCCACACATAATACAATAAGCAGCATCCTCTTATATAATGTGTCACTTGCTCAATCTTTAATATAGTTTAAATTGCCATAACCTAGATACATGAAAAGGGAAATAAAGCATATAGCACAACCTGAACAGAAACAGTTTCTTTTGTAAAACATATGAAGAGACCTCTAAAGACTACTTGTAGTTTCAGCTCTACATTTTTGTTCTGAAGGCTGCCACAAATGAGATCTCTTTTCCCCCTAAAGAGTACCAGCACTTTAATAAAATCCTCCTCTGCTCTTCCACTGTTTATATCACTCATTTCAGTTACTAAAAGTTTCTTTCTATTGTCTTCCTCTTGTGAAAACATTTTTCTGCATCCATACTGACAAAAGGCTTCCATGAAAAGTCAGTCTCACACTGTGTTCTTGCAACTAAGAGGGCTCATCCTGTTCTTTGCTGATATGCAACTCTAACAAAAGACTGGAAGAATCTGACAATTTGACCAGAACAGTTTTACCTTGAGAATCTTCCCACTAGAGATTAGAGTGAGTCAACACAAGAAAGCAGCCTTCAGGATATCACTTAATAAAGAGTAACAGAACCACAGTCTAGGTCCAAGATCAGACCAGCAGCAGAACCACACACTGCACTGTAGCATGATGTGTTCTTTTTGTATCAGTCCCCCCCCAAAAAAAAATGACTGAGTGCTGCATGAACTCTTTTTTGTGCAATTTTTTTTCTCCTATTCCACAAATTGAATCTCAAGTCCATTACATTTTCTTCTGTCTCAGAGCAAGAAGAGAAATACAGCCCATAGCCCTGCATTTTACTACAGCAAACCAAATGAAATTCAGAGCGGAACAACAAATCTTTCTGTGGAGAACTGCCTGATAATGAAAGCCTGGAAGCTGCGATGTGTCTGGTGGACACTCAGCAAAGCAAGCACACACACTGGCCAGCAAAACAAAAGCTACATCTATAGCAGTGGATTAAACAGGGCTGGGGTCTGGGCAAAATGAAGATCATCCACTGTGGTGGTTTAAGCAGAGGTAGGACCATGTGGTCCTGCACTCACTCCCCTCACCCAGTGAGATGGGAAGGGAATCACAACAAAGGGGCACAGGATCAGGATGAGGACAGGGACGGCTCACTCACCAGTTATGGTCATGGGCAAAACAGACTCAACTTGAGGAAGAAAAATTAATTTAATTCATTGTCATTCATTTGAGTAGCACAGTGAGACAGAACAACCACATCTTACAACACCTTCCCCCACCCCTCCCTTCTTCCCGGGTTCAAATAACTTGGCTCCCAATTTCTCTACCTTCTCCCCACCAGCAGCACAGGGGACAGGGAATAGGGGTTGCAGTCAGTTCGTTGCAGTCAGTTCATCACTGCCCCTCTTCCCAGCACGAAAGCCCAGGAACAAAGTGTGCCAAAGCAAGCTTCCCATGGAGTCATGGACCTCTACAGGCACAGCTCTCAGCTCTAGCATGGGGACATTCACAAGCTACAGACAGGTCTCTGGTCCAGCGCACCTCCTCACCCCCCAGCTCTGGAGGCCCATCCCCACTCTGGCATTGAGTGTCTCTGGGGTCTCAATTCAGTCACACTTGCCCTCGGGCTCAGCTTTCCTGCTCCAGTAGGAAATCCTCCATGGATTACATGTGAGTATTTGCTCCACTGCTGAAATTCCACAGGACCTCCTTTACCTTCTCCTACTCCATGCAGTTGAACTGGGTGTCTGAGGTTCTCTGTCCTCCCCCT
>NW_010298986.1:0-36907 GCF_000700745.2 Antrostomus carolinensis | reverse complement strand
CTTCTTTTCAGGACAGTCCTTCCCCTCACAAATATGGATTTCCAGAGGCATTTCTCTATTGCTAATTGGCTCAGCCTGGGATGGCAGGGGGGGACACCTTGGAGCCAGGGGAGCTTTTGCAAAGCTTCTCACAAGGTACCCCCCCAAACCCATCACAATCCACACAAAACTACAGAACTCTTGTACAGAGTAGTACATTTTGATGACAACACAAAGTTGGGCATCAAAAAAGGCCTGGGTTATTGTATTACAATACTTTGAAAACCATAGTTTAAAAAAGCAGTAAAATTTAATCATACGGAGTACAAACTGAAGCACTCCTAAGGACTAGCAACAAGAGTTGTGGTTGTGAACTGGTAGTTCATTAGCTAGGAGAGAGACAGAGGATGAGACGCTGCCTGTAGAGAAAGCACTGTACTGATATCATTGTACAAGGCATGGGTGGCATCTAAAAAAAATTATCCTAGTCTTTTTTATAAAAAAAACAAACAATAACTAAATCAGGCACATGGTAGGGCCATATCAGTAATTATCAGAGAGCCTTTTTGATGAGAAGAAACTAATCCATCTTGGCCTAGGAAAATCTAGGAAAGCAAGAAATTTAAGTGGGGGCGGAAAAAAGCTGTGGTTGCCCTCCGAAATACACTGGAATAAGAAGAAATCAATACTAAGTAACAGTAAAAGTTTGGCTTATGAACAGTTGTGTATAAGTTGTCTGTAAAGTTTGATTGGAAATTAAAAGAAGGCTTCCAAAGAAATAAGTGAAGTTTGTGTTATTTGTGGGTTTTGGTGGGGAGGTGGTGATCAAAAAACTTCTTTCCAACAGGGGAAAAAAGTTCTAACAATTCTTAAGCTTGAACTTGATAAACTGATGACAGAAATGCCAGGAAAGAATAAAAGCGAACAGGCATCTAAGGAGGGGCTGAGGGGGAAGGTAACTTCTAACCATTCACTCGCAGAGACATGATCTCTCACTGAGAATTTTTTTAAGCCACAACCAATCTGCCTATTTTTTTCCACTGTAGAAGTGCTAAACTCCTAAAATGTTTTTCATTACATAAACATATTCCCTTGAAATGACACTTCATGAAATTAGAGTCTATGGAGAGTATTTCAGAATACAGCTTAGAAAAGTCATCTGACACACATCTAGTTTACTAGAAAATTTGTACAAAACCCATCATCTCAAATTGCTCATCTAGTCTATACTTTAAGCGTTCTTCCACCCCGGAAGACTTTTTGCTGACAAAAATAACTAGACAGACAACTACACCTATACATCTACTGTGCTCTCAACAGAACTGGCAGTAAGTCAGAATTGAGAACTAATGCACACCTCAAACAAGTGGAAGAAGCTCAGAATTTGCTTATTTCAAGTATCTAAGCCTCCCAGGCTGTAGCTTCAAAGCTGAAGATCAGTACACCTACATTCTCAAAACCATCTCAACACTAAGAAGTAGTACAGCCTTTTCTAATTGCTATGGAACAGCTTTGGATACAAAGAAAAACAGCAAAACACATTAAGAGACTAGCACAATCCCAGAATTTTCAAGTTTTCAAGCCGCAGAACAATAACTACAGTTATTAAAATATCACTGGCTACCAGTGAAGAAACTCCACTGTGATGAGGGTCACCACAGCTAAAATTAACCTTTTTATAGAAACTATTTTTAAGTTCCTGGACCAGTGGCAGTATTCAACTGAACAAAGCCCAAGGATAAAGACAAGTGCAAGTGACATGGCCCTTCTTTGCTTAAATAAAAACCTATCCAGAAGGTACCAACGGATTCCAGCCCTCCCAGTGCTTGAGACTGGGAGTATCCCCATAGGAACATATGGTAATGACATATGATGTCAGAAGTCTCAAACATCTTCCTGTAATTATACTTACATTGTAATTACATTAGTTTTGCAATAGGATTTTTACAGAACATTTTCAGGGCTGAAGAGGTGACTAACTGGAAGCACCCTAAAAGCAGTCATCACTGTCTGTAAAGCAGTCTGTCATTCTCTCCAGATTCCCTGTTGGAGCATTCATAGCCTGCACCACAGATAAATGAAGCAACTTCTGTTCTTGCTTCTGTATGGTCAAGTCAACACTGTGTCATAAACAAAGTGTTCCTGCTTCTGACTAGACAGCTGCTGCCCCAAGACACAGACAAGGAACGAGAGGCCAAGGGCAATTCCACAGAAGATATTTCTGCCTCAGAAGGTCATGGTGCCTCTTGATGGAGACATTTTTGTGTGTGCTGTAGTCACTGAATTTTCTGAGTGGAACAGGTTATTCTGGTGAAGGAAAGCAGGGCAAAAACAGTATACTTGTCTAACCTTGCTAAGTGGTGGCTAACAGAAAGCCACCTCCTTCAGCCTTGTAAAGACCTATAGATAACATCTGGGGGGGGTTGTCATATCAAGATTAACATATTCAATCTCCCACAAGCCCCCACTATAGTAATAGCCTACCTGTGAGTGAGAGGTATAACCAGTGTGCTTGAAATAAGTAGCTGGCTTCTAACAGAATTTGATCCATAGGCTACCAAACCCTGGTTATCCAGTGGCTGCAGGCAAAAATAGCTGATGTTTTAGCACTCCCTAAACTTTTAACAGTTATGGAGTATGGTACTAACAGTATTACAGCTAAGCATCTTTGATGGCTCCCTGGGTATAGCAAGCCATGTACTGCAGAAATTGAACTGTGTTCCAGGCAACTCTTGTGTCATCATAAATGAGTGGACAAAAGGGCCAGAAATGATCAAGAAATGTGGTTTTACACCAAATGATTACCTAACATGAGGGTGACTGCACACCCTCTCTGCAAAGCAGTCAGAACTTGCCCTGAAGTGTAAACAAGGCTTTAAACTATATCTGAACTGCACACACAAATATATGGATGTAAGGCTCCCAAAACCCAGGCCTAACAACAGTGTATAACAAAGGGAGCTGGGAAGATAGTAAGAACACACAGAAAGTTTATTATGAGCATATATTAATAAATATAAAAACTATCTTTACAAATTTCCATGAAAGCTGATTTGGTACTCAACTGAGACAAAGTTTACAAATGCTGCCTAATTTTATTAGTACTGTTGAGCACTCTTCAGACAAAACTCTGCACCAGATATACAGATAAGGTATTTACTTCATACTACATAAGCATCTATGAAATTATCTGTTATTTTCCAAAGACTTTTTTGTTTGTAGCAGTAAACAGCAATATTTCTGCCACAACAGAAGATATTTTTTATTTTACAAGCAACTGCTACAAATACTGCAATCCACTTGCACTCATGCTTCCACATCTTGACCTTAAAAAAGGGGCTCTACAAGTTATCTCAAAAATAATATGAACCCACATTTTTTCCACACATTAAATGAGAGAATAATGATGACTTCAGCTTTGAGAGGATATTCTCTCACCATGAACTGTTAAGCCTTCTGTGAACCACACAATTTTCCAGATAATTGCCACTGTGCTGGCATGAGCAGAGTCATGCAAACCTACTTTCCCCCAAAATAATACAGCTCCATGAACTGACAGAATCACTAAGACATATTCAGAGTTGAAAAAAGTGAACAGTCCAAACCTTCTCCTTACAAGAAGATATTTTGAGTTTAAATCTCAGCTGTTCAATGCATCCAATGCCTTAAGGTGAAGAAAAAGCCCTAAGCATGAAGAAAGCAAAAAACTGTTGAATATCTTCCCCTCTTCATATATTATTCCCTCTGTTCAGATAATAATTAAGTTGTATACATCATTTTAGCCAGTGACCCATATTACACAACATTAGCTGCTTTAACAATACATAAGTAGGAAAAGGGATTAAGTAATTTAGTGTGTAAACCACATGAAAAAAAGACAAAAGGAACAGAAGCACTTTAGTGGTCATGTTTCAGTATACTGGCAGACTTAGCAAACAAAAAAAATAGGATTTCTAATTATTTAAACAGACACATTTTGGCATTTCAAACAAGTGAGGAATTATCAGGGGTTGATTTCATGAAGCATTTTGCCTAGAGATAAGACTGGCACACACACAAATTGCAAATGAAGCCAAACATTTTTACCTTTAAATAATGATTTCCAACAGTCAAAGTCCCTAAAGGTAAACCTGTTCCAGCCCTCTGCAATCTCAATATTGTCACATCCAATTTCCATATCAAATCTTGCACAAACTAACAATAGGAAGAAATTTTTAAAGTTGCAACAGCAAAAACCAATGAGTATTTGACCTTAAACTCAGAAATGTTTGTAAATCACTTCTGCATAAAACAGAACCAGTACAAGGACTGCAAAACCTCACTCAAAAAAATCTCAACCTGGTATGGATTAGGCTGTTTTAAACTGGAGTTTAATTCCTCTCTAACAGAAAGCCTTGAAGAAATTATACACATTCAAAGGCTTAAGAGCAGTGTTGTGCTCTTCCAACTACTCTGAAAGTACAATAATTATTACTAACAGAGGAAACATTTCATAGTCTTCTGTAAAAGCTGAGTTTTCTTAAAATAGATAAAAACAGAATAATGCTCAGAAGACTTCACAAAAAAATTAACTGTAGAGATAGCTATATCTAACTTTCTTAATATTTAGGGGACTTTTTACTATTAAGGTAAAAAGTCCAGTGCATCAGTCATTAAGAGGGGAGACTGGTCACTTTCATCTCCATATGCAAAAATTGACTATTGTCTCAGTTGAACAAAAAAATTAAACTGAAAGAATAAGTTTACCACATTTAATAGACACCCAACTCAAAGTTAGAGCAGGAAATTATACTACAATTAAAAAATGCAAAATCAAAAAATCCAGGTTGAATAATTACATTTTATTGCTAAGTAATTTACTCCACACAGAAAAAAGCTAGTATTTCAGAGAATTGCAGATTATCCTCAGTTGTAACAGACGCAAGCATACCACAAGTCTCAGCTACAATTTTAATTTATTTTCACAGATTTTAATTTGAGGGAAAAAAAAAAAAAATCAGTCTTTCAGAAGTCCTCTTAGAATATAATTTCTAATGCAGTAAATAAAAAACCTCAGTTTGTATCAATTTCCCTTTGAGTTTGTAGTATGTGCCTCTAAATATCCCTGATTACGTCAAACTTAGAGCTTTTTTTCTCCACAAAAAAGAAGTGGCCTCCATTTTATTTCCCTTCATTTCACTACAGGCTGTGCTCAGAAATCTCTTCCATTAACTATTTAAGTGCATCTGCTTTAAATAATTGGTTGCAGAAAGCATTGAAAATAAGGCATCTTCTACATTTCAGTCCATTAAGGAGGTTATGTGGATTCAAAATACAACTCTCTTCTTTCTTTGCTGCCCTCTGCTACTCCCCTCTCCTAAAAGGAGGCCCTAAAAAACACAGAACAAATTTTTAATTTTTTTTTTTTTAAACAGAACATTTACTATAGCAGTAACTTTATATCCCACAAAAAGTGAGGAGCACTAAATTGATATCAAACAAGAAACAACCCTAAACAGCTCCCTGAAAAAAATATACAAAGGTGAAAACAAAGAATAGAAAAAGCCTCAAGCCATAGGGCCTAATGGCAATTGTTTCCAGCTGTGTCTCTGTAGTGGTTTAGAATGTGGCATTGGTAGAGATGTGTAGGACATGGTTTAGTGGTGGATTTCACAGTGTTAGGTCTATGGTTAGAATCTATGATCTCAAAGGTCTTTTCCAACCAAAATGATTTATGATTTATCAGTTTTCACTCACTGTCCATATTGTTTTAATGTTTATGTACTGCAGCTACTAGGTAACTTCTCTTTCATTTGTATTACTCAGTAACACTGGCCTTCTGCTTTACAAGGTATTCCCCTTGTGCTGGTCAGTCTCCAAAATGCTTTTCTTTCAATCCTAAATCAGTGAGAGGGTAGTAAGAGAGATGCAGTAGAAAAATCTATTTATATACTTACTCTTCTCAGGTTGTCTTATTTAGCAAAGGGTTACTTGAAAACAGCAAATGATAGAGTCCAATAAAAACCATGTCAGGAGAAAGTTCTCTTCTTATGCTAACAGCGTGTATACACACTACTTTTCATATTATCTGCTAAAAAGTAGATAGTATCCTCCTTTCCACAGTTAGTATCTACATAGCAAGTTATTTTAAAACTTCTACCTCCACTTCAGATCCCAGCTGGGAAAGAGGTGACAAACAGAACAGTTCATGTATGTGACAAGGAAGAACAGGTCAGACAAAGGAAGAGGAAGGGCTCTGTTAAATGACATCTGAAATGAAGTTACATCAGAGGATGAAGTGCAAAATAGAGATTAGTAGATAAAAATGTAAACAGAAGAAAATAACAATTTGGGAGCCAACTCTGAAATTTGATGAAAACTAACCTACTCCATTTCAAAACTCACAGTATCTTGTTAGGTTATGGAATTACGTACTTTTAGTGGCCTTCCCATTCTGCTCAGATAAGAATGAATATATGAGTAAAGAAAAAAGCTTAATGCACACACACAACTCAATACAGAAAAAAAATCTCTTCAATCAGTTTGAATTTGTATGAGATACTGATGTGTTTTAAAAATATATTTTTTTTTTTTCTTAAATGTGAATCACCTTGGGATGGAAAAAGTTTTGAGAATTCTGGTAATACTTTAACATTTCGTTCAATTGCTTATATGACAAGATGATTTATTTTACCTTTTCGTGCAGAAAAATATAAAAAACTCGGAGGTCTATTTGTTTCCTTTTTGTAATGCAAAATCCACAATTTATTCTCTGTTGCATGACACTTAAATGTAAGTACAGACAGCATTAAATAGAAAATCCAGAACTTTAAACGGAACTGTTTTCCAGATCTATCCAGTCCACGTAAGGAGAGTTGCCTAATTTTTGTTTTTACTCTGCTTGCAGAGGTGGAAAAAAAACCCCAGAAATATTATCCATAAAATTGTGGTGCATTCTGCTAGTGTTTTGGGGAAATGAAAGGAAGGGTTAATATCCTCACTTCCTTACATCAAGTTTAAATTTAAAATTAGTTTCTGGCAGCTAACATTAGACTATCAGCTTTCTCCTCTACTACCTGTAATACCTGACAGCAATCTATGGTAGGTGTTCATCAACCACCACAACCTACAGGGAGGAGACTACTCAGCTCATCCATTTGATGAGTCATTCAAGGTGACACAAAGAAAAATTTTGCATAGCTGAGGTTGTAACTCCTGTATTTCTCTTCACAAAAACAAGAGTGCTTAGCCATAAACCTCACCCAGAAACACCCACAAAGGTCTCTAAACAGGAAACGAAATCCTCTCCTTTATGAAGGCAAAAGTTATGGACAAAGTTGTCACTTCAGGCCTGAAGGAAGGTAACTAAATTAAAGTTGCCTTGGTTTTAAAGAGCTTTCACTACAGCTTCTCCTGTTGTAGATAATCAGGCTGTAGGTGATTAATACCTCTATTAAGAATGCTGTTTTTCAGGTTTCAAAGTTCACATGCCCAGGTTAGCTCACATTTGTATTCCTACATGTAGATAATGGAAATCAAAGTTTTTAAAGTTTTACACGGGAGACAATTGTTCAATAGACAACAGAATTGATACTTTACAGGACAGCCTTGAAAAGCTAGCTATTTTTGCACTGCTTTGTTTTCTTATATTTAGTATAAATTCTTGAACTGATTAGGACTCTTCTGTGAGATCTTCTGTAATCCTCTCCATAAAAATCCACTCTGTAAAGTATCTTTCAGTACACATACAGTAATCCATGTACTGGACAAATTCCTTGCAATAAAGTGGTGGGACTTGCTAGAAAAAAAAGCATGGAAGCACACCATTTGGGTCTCTTTTCCAGAAGAGCCTCCAGCTTAAGTTTTACCCACAAACTGTCCTCTCAGCACTCAGTCCAGTTCAGCTTTCCCTCAAATGGAAGTCATGCCTCATAGTTATTAGCCCAGTCATCATTACTAGATTTACCCACAGTCAGTGAGAGTTACTGAGACAGTGACCAAAGATGCATACGGTAACCCAGTACACCAACCAGTAACAGCAATGTTTTCTGTTCCATCTTCTCCTTTCATAAACACTTCTGCCTTTGTTTCTGGGGTTTTTTTTGTTTTGTTTTGTTTTTTACAGCTACTGAGCACAAAGTTTACATTTCAAAGAACTACCCACAATAACAACAAAATTGCTCCCAAAGGATCACAGCTAATCAGGACTCTGTTAAGGCAGCCATAGAAATAGAACTGTTTTCACTCTCTTCCTGCACTATGCATTACTTTGCATTTAACAACACAATCCCAGCAGCTACTTATTGTCCACTTTCTCTGTATTTTAAAATTCTTCTGGGACATCTCAATTATTATTGTATGGTGCGATTTCGTATTCCTAGAGGAATATCAGCATACTTTGTTCCTTTGTCCAGAAGATGTATGATTTTGCTGAGGGTACATATCCTTGAAGATTCCACTGGAAAGACCTCTGTGGAAACTCATCATTTAGTCTTACCCTCTTTCTTATCTTCTGTCCAGTTATTAATACAACAAGAGGCAGTTCCGCTTAATCCACAACAGCCAACTTCCTTTAAAAGCCTTTGGCAGGAGGTCCTGTCAAATGCTTTTTACATAAATCGAAGTCCATTATACCAGGCATATATTTGTTCCCCACTCAAAGGATTCTAACTGCTTTGTGAAGCACAACTTCTAACTAAAAAAACCCCCATAATTTCATTACTGTGTTTATGTATTTACAGAATTTTTATGATACTCTGCTTCTTTTAAACTGCCAGTTCTACTTCACTCCTAGGCCCCTATGATATCACACTTGCACCTTCCACTCCCCTGGCAAACACAGCCTAATGTAAGGGATGGATTATATACTTATGACAAAAAAAAAAAAACTTGACACTTCCATATATGAGGTATTTTACAACTTAAGTATCATCTGGTCTGCATGATGTCCTCCTATTTATTTTACTGATTCACTCTCAAAACATTAATTAAAAGACAGTTCCTCTTGCCTGTGCCTGTAAGAAACTCCTCAGCCTGGAATTTCTCTACTGTCCTCCACAGTGAACACTATTGCAAAGAACTCCTGTGGCTTCTTTGCTACAGCAGCACCTTTCTTGAGAATTCCCTGATGTGCCAGTCACTTTACAGACTACAGCCTTCCTCACATGCTTCCCACTGTCAGTGACAGGGATATTATCTTAGAGTTTTAACATTAAATTCAACACCCTCTTCCTCCTCCCGTTTTCTTAGATACGAGTTCTGCTCTTTGAAGGATTACTACCATTGGCCTTCTCCATTCTATTCAACCAATATATTTATTTTTTTAAAAAACTTTTTTTATACACTTTACTTCCAAGTCTCCAATTTGCTGTCTTTATCTTGTCTCCATGACATATGCAAGACTCATTTTCACAGCTACGTGCTTCATTGCTTCTTATTTGCCTTCACTAAGTCTAGGAGGCTTGCTTAAGCTTTGTGGGAAGGGGTGAGGATAAGTCTTATTTAAAGAATTTGAGCATGTTTTTGTTCATACAAGAATTTCAAATAACAGTACAACACAGGTAATGTTTACAAGATGATTGCTGAATAACATCTTTAACCAGACCTCTTGTATTGCTTAAGATGAAAATTTCCTCTTTGCACATTGAGGCAGATGATCAAAGAATATCCTTGACAACTGAAAAAGTGTTGTCTCTTCATCATGTTCAGTTGTGAGATCTGTTCCTCCTCCTCCCTCTTGAGAGAAAATGAAGTTTCCTGCTATTACCATAACTTTTTCCTTTACGTCCTTTTATGGCATTTTACAAAGTTGTCAGTATTCTGATTATGTGGTCAACAACATAGCTACAATATTAAACACCTTCACCTACTTTCAAGGCATATTTCAATCTATGTCAATTAACACATATTACTTTATCCCATTCTCCTTAATGATACAGCACCTTTCTACCAAAGGAACTAATCAGTAATGCAATTCCTACATATTTGCACCCAGTACTGCAGTCTCATTGATCATCCTCCTTCCACCAAGTTTCTCAAAATGCTTACAGCATCAGTACACTCATTTTAAAACAGGTATTTCCATCTACTACCTTTTTTTAAAAGGCACACAGTATTTTGATAAAAGCACACAAGACTGCATTTAATCAGATTGTCTATTTTTATATGTACCAATTAAGAGGACTTAATTTGCTGATACATTAAAATTCAGGAAAGATGCAACAAGAAAAAAAAAAGACACACAAGAGTTTTTTCCTTGGGCTTTCATCACCCAGTGAAATATTCTGCAAATAAACTTTTCTTCTACAGCTTTCAGTTTCCCATTTTCAGTTTCAGGAATATTAAAAATTTATTATAATAAAACTAGTATTCTTTTTACATTTTATTACAGCAGATTTTGACAACAGGTAGAGTGACTCTCCAATCCCCAGCACCAAAAAGGAATCCTTGCATTTTTAATTTACCTGACCATTCTGTCCCCTCCTACACTTCCCAGTAGTTCTTCACTGAAAAAATAATTCAGCCCCTTTGCAAGATCCTGAGAGGTCTAACAGCTCAGCACACCTTCATTTAACAATACCTCCTCTCAAATACCACCTTACAATAGCTCCTTCTCAGCCAAATGTTTTTCATTAACCCCTTCAGTGTCTCTACCAGCACGCTACACACAAGCACTCTACATTCGTCTTCTCCAATACTACTAGATTATTCCTGAGGATGCTTGAAAAGCTTGTTTCTTACCTGAGGCAGCCTTTTGCTCAATTTTGGCTTCTGTTCAAGATTTTTCTTTCAGTTGCCCTTTTCGGTCATCATTGCTTAACTCTTCTCAAACCCTCTGCACACTGGTGTGTCTTATTTAAAGACTGTTCAAACTTTTCTGGGTCTTGAAATTACTAACAGCATGTCATTAATATAAACATTCCTACTTTCTCTTAGCATAACAGTCTAGAAAAAACTAGACTTGGTTACAACAAAACAGCAGACATAACTGGCTACGCCAACAGCAGGTGTTAGCAAAAGCCTAAGGAAGAGCAAGAATACGGCAAACAACAGTCCTCACTTACAGTCTCCAACTAATTTCAGCTCGGATGCTCTCTGGGTGGGATACGGTTTCTACATATTTAGACATATGCCTCCATAAAAGATGTTAGCATTCAGCAAAATACTGGCATTCCACTTATTATCACACCAAAGTGAACTACAGTGCAATTCTGTTCAATTCTATTAGGCATTTTTGATGTATTTCACTAGTTGTCAAAGTCTCTTGATGCCTTTTGTTGCATCCTCTTGAAATGTCACAGTTTTATAACCTGCAGCTACTCTGCCACTCCATCTGACTTCATATATAAAATAATGTAGTGGGCATCAGATCACTGAATTTGCCCTGCTCGAAGGGTGAAAAATTTAAGTCACAACTCAAACAAAGTAATACAATGTGGCAGCCTTTTATTAATAGCATGAAAGCAAGTAGAGCATGGAATAGCTTTCTTATTACACTAATAATGACGTATTAAGATTACACTAGGCTCATTTTTTGTCAGATTATATATCATTGCTTCTAGAAGGACAGAGAAGTAGAATCTTTGTCTGGCTTTTTCAGCATGGTAATTTTTTACAAGACCTTGGAGGCTTCTTGCTTTTTTTGTTTTAAGAACTGCCATGAGTAACAAACTACTTGTAATAAGTATGCTGCTAAACAATTAAATTGCTTAACCATAATTTTTCATTCTTGTTCTATTTCAACTTTCTATTGTGACTAGAAGAGATATTTGGGTATTAAAAGGTTTAGGAAGCAATGAGAGCCTTTAACTTCAAAATTAGAAGAGCTTCATTGTCCTTGTGACACTGTGCTCAATCATACCAGTTTCTGGAGCAAGTCTAGAGGAAGACCGTGAGGATGATCAGACGGCTGGAGCACCTCTCCTATGAGAACAGCCTGACAGAGTTTGGGCTGTTCAATTTGGATAAGAGAAGGTAGCAGCCTTCCAGTACCTGAAGGGGCCCTACAGGAAAGCTGGGGAGGGACTTTTTACAAGGGCAGGTAGTGACAGAACAAGGGGAAACGGCTTTAAACTGGAAGAGGGTAGATTTAGATTAGACATTAGGAAGAAATTATTTCTTGTGAGGGTGGTGAGACACTGGAACAGGTTGCCCAGAGAAGCTGTGGATGACCCCTCCCTGGAAGTGTTCAAGGCCAGGTTGGATGAGGCTTTGAGCAACCTGGTCTAGTGGAAGGTGTCCCTGCTCATGGCAGGGGGGTTGGAACTAGATTATCTTTAATGTCCCTTACAATTCATACCATGATTCTACGATTCTGCTTTCCTCAGAGTACTGTCTTTCCTCCCTCCTCCTTTAGAAAAAAAATACCTTTGCAAGCATAGGTGGTGCCATACACACTTCAGCCCCAAGATATAAAACCTGCATCTGAGCCTGTGAAATCATGAACAGTCACAAGATAAAAAAAGTAAAGTCTGAATATCACTACCTAGCAGGTGAGCAAAGTCAGACTGCTCACTAACTCAGCATGGTGACTGTAGCAGAGAGGAAGCTGTGGACTGCTCCCCCATCCACCACAGGCTCCTCTACTGTACATATTAAAATCAAAACAACAAATCAGATCAATCTCCGGTGCCCACTCAGCATTTTTTTCAGCAGGAAGTCACCTAAGGAAACCCATAAACCCAAAAATATGCCCACTCCCTCAAATAAGAACACAGCTGAAAAAAACAGCTTGAAATTGCTTTAATTTGCTTAATTTAAATTAACTCATTCATTTTGGAGAAAGGAAGACTTAATTATTTTCCATATAAGCATTCACTGAACTTTGCAGTTTCTTTTTCTGCCTAAAGCTACAGTTGAGCTCCTGAGACTAAGTACTCAACACTTGTTAAAATGAAATACTTGACTCTCTGCATTACCACAGCACCAAGCATAATAGGTATCACACTACAGAGAACTGAAGACAGTTTTAAGGAGACAAATCAGGAAGATGTCTAAGGTCCTAGGTGTACATCTTGCAAACATACCTTCTCTTCTTGCCCTTTGGTCAAGATCATCTGCTTTTGTTTTGTTCTTCTAATAACATGCTAGTCATTGGCATGAATATGAACAAAAATATGAAGAAGGCAAAGTGCCAGGCAAATGTTAAAAGAAAAAAAGTGCACTTAAAGGAAAACATCCATTAGGGAGGAGACCAAACCTGAATAATATCTAAGTTATTTGAAGTATATAGTCTTGCATGGCATTTTGAGTTTCACTCCTTGTTCAGTGTTACTTAGCCACACTATGAAAGTAAGTTTCTTGAAAGGGCAGATATGATTTGTTATCTCTTGCTATGCAAATTTTTAAAACAATACTATCAGGCTTTTGGTAAAGACTTCATTATCAGCACCTCTCTGCAACAGTGATAAAAAACCAAGATTATAAAAGATATTTCAAACAGACTTTTGTAAGAGGCTTTTCGGACAAAAGCACCCTCAGAATAAAGGCCAACTTGGCTGATGATAATTTATCTCCTTACATAACTTCTCACTTAAACTCAGTCCATAAATTCTGGGTGCACGTGCAGTGTTCCTTTCAGAAGGACTGCAGTTACATTTAAAAATAATTTGAGTCCATAGGACTACATTAACACACTTGACTGGACGTAGCTTTGAAACAGTAACGGAAGCTGAGTTTTAGTGAGCCATTATAAAAGCCATGAAGGTGCAAAATTCTGGGTGACGTTTTTCACTACTTATTAGTTTACAAGAATAGCCTCACAATTTAAGACAAACAGATGCTGTATAGCATTACATTTCCCTTCTTTGCATTACTGAGAGCATTGAATTCAGCAGCTTGATGGAGGAGAGACTGTTGCAGCTCCAACTCCCCAGGTTCAACCAGGAGCAAGGCTCAACCCACACGCCCTGTTGGCACACACAAAACACACATACGTACTTGCACGCCATGGTCTGCCAGAGAGATCAGTCACCGAGTGCTCAAACACACACAGGCAGCACCGCAGTCTCATCCTGCTCCCCTCTCCAGTCTGAGCAGGATGGAGGTCCACTTGCTGCTAGAGACCCTCAAACCCTACTGAGTCTCTGGCAGCTGGTGGGACTCCTCTGGTCCCATCAATAGCAAGCTCCTCCAACAGTCTCACCCTTAGAGACAAAGACACACCTGTCTTCTAGGCTTGATCTTTGCTCGTGCTCACCCACACTCTCTGCAGCTACTGGCACCACAGACACAGGGGCCTCTGTGACCTGAGCTCCCACTCCAGTTGCTGGCACTTAAATCCTCTCAGTGCAGTGTCTGCAGCTGCCAGCACCACAGGCACATGGGCCCTTCCACCTGTGATCCCGCTCCAGTCACTGCACTCAGACCCCACCACACACACCCAGGAAAAGAGAAAATAATTTAACAAAGAGACAGGACAGGCTGCACTGATCAGGTGAAGGGCCTGGACACATAACCATACGAACAAGCACTCTATTTACATGCAACCAGCCTTTTTTATCCCCTTATTTGAAGGGACAGCAGGCAAATAACTCCACAGAGCTTTCACTGCCATCACTGCTTCACTGCCCTGCAGCACCGCTGCCGGTCCTGTCAATGGACAGATCACCTGCTGGTGCCCTGCAGAACAGATGGTGCTGAAAGATTAAAACCTTCACTTTAGTTGACTAGTTTTATCAAAGAGCCCAGTCTATTGAGAGCATTTACTAGGCAAATTCTAGTTTTCACTGTTGCTGCTAGGTTTGAGGGACGCTGACCAAGCTGCTTATCCTGTCTATAATTCAGCTTTTGCATTGTATATGAAATAAACTTGCCCGGTTCACCCAGATCTGGAAACAGGCACAGCAATTCACTAGCACTGAACTCCCTGGTAAGCCTTCAAGCACACCCAGTACTGACCTAACTAATCTCCCAAGGTCAAAACTACAAGAATTCTTGAGTGTATTAAATGAGCTACATATTGGGCTGTATTTGGGGGTTGGGTGCCTGTTTCTAAAAAGCTTTAATTCATCTGATAGTAACTGTATATATATGGTGGCTTATCCTCCTGAGAAGCAGGCATATGAATAGCTACCTTCTTACAATTCAAACTGTGACACAACCAGAATACCAAACTGCAGACTATTAATAATCTTGTTTTATAGCAATTATGAAGCAAGTAGCTTTGTTAACTAAGTGTCTAACAGTCTGTTCTTTTAGTCATCTTATTGACCAAGTTGTATTCCATCAGTTGCATGCCATTTTCAGTTTTAAGATGCTCAGATGACCTGATGTCATACCTCAGTCTTTGTTTTTACCATTTATTATCAAGGACTTAAAACAATCCAAACTTGCCCTTCAGAAGTCTAAACTGCATGCCAGACCTGACTGAGGGCCCTTCATTCATTTTTGGCGGCTTAGACTTGTCTTGGCTAAAAAAAACCCTAAAAATAAAGTAAAATTCAAGAACAGTTCAGATTAAAAAAAAAATTTCAATGAACAGATGTTTACTCGCCACCAGGAGACACTTCTGAAGTTCCACTTTCTCAGTAACAGGCCTGATGACTGGAGAAATGAGTGCAACACTTTTCCCTTGAAGCAGACTCAGATAGTTTATAATACTAGTTAGAAGAAGGGATGCTTCACAGACAGTATTGCTGCTGGAGAACACAGAAAGTGAAGACCATTCCATAAGACATTAGAAAGCTGTGCCAGTAATGGAGAGAACAAGTTACTTATCCACAATGCATAACAGCAGCAGACAAGATGCATTACAACATAAAAGCTTCCAACATGCACACAACAAGGAATAGAGATTACATTAGAGACACATCCTGAAATATCTCTAGAGTAAAAAGGTTTTGTCGTTTGTTTTGCTTTGGTTTTTTTTTTCCTTTTTTTAATACATAGAAGTAGGGTAACATCTATATGTACCATCACAATGTTTTGAGGGATTTGTCCTCAAAACATTCATGAAATGTTTTGAGGACAAAGATGAAAACACAACTTTTTGAAGACTGCAATACTGAATGAAGGGCAGTAACTGCCAAGAAAATGAACAAAGCTTCATTCTAAGTTCAAACAATCTACTGAACGACACTTGAGTGAATTTACCTTTTATTAAATAGCATGGTAATATACAATACCACCAGACTGAGAAAAGACAGAGAGGAGGAAATCTTAAACTGATTCTAGAAAATGTTTTCTAAGTCTATGCAGGCAACACCTTCTTCCTTCTCAATTTATTTCCACCTCTACTGAAGCAATATCAAGAGTCATATTACTGTAGGTCATCCATGTTATAAATATGGCACTGTAGTCATTACTGCTTGAGCAGTTACCTCCACTGATTAGGCTTTTAGCACTATCTCTGTAGCAGCAGATGAGTCTAATGTTAGCACTGCAGTACACAGTAACATTGCTAATCAAGAGAACCAAACATACTTTACAGTGTATTCATCAGGGACACATCTTTCAAACAAACTGTGCTGCAACAGAAGCCTTCAGGGACTTCTGCAGAAACAACCAGAAAAAACAGTACTTACTTAGTTTCCTCACACTTCTTGACTCATGGTAACTTCCAGATTCCGAGATACCAGAAAGAGTTCTCTTCAGGCAGGGAACAGCATCCTTCAATAAGCATCCCAACAAACAACCTCTGGAACTGGGTCTAAGCATTCACTTGAGTTTAATTTTTAAGTTTACACTTAAACTGACTAACACTGACAGGTGTTTATTTCTTCAAACATTTTAAATGGTTGAAGTATGGAATTAAAGTCCCAGTCCACAACACGATATGCTCCGATACACAACTGAGTGATTTATAGTACTTTTAAAGTTTGGTTCTCTCCCTGCTTCTCCTCCATACCAAACTGCAGCTCTTCACTTGCCTACCTCTTTTCCCATGAGAGCTGTTTTTATTATACGAGAGTTGGAAAAGTGCATGACCCACAGCCACATTAGACCACTGAAAGCACAGAGAGTTCAAAGACAACATAAAAGCCTGCATGCACATGCAACTAATCAACCAAATATATTCAAGAGTATGAAGACCTTCTACAAAAAAAGCATTTGCTCAATGGACAACCTATTTCTAGCTTGTTTTTCTACTGAGAGCATACCTTGCTGATCATTAGCCATTTTGGAAGAATCTGCTTCATCATCCTTTCTCTAAGATGCTTTTTTTTAATCAGAAAGCTATCTAGGCTAGTAATTTTCCCCTCTTATTTTTGTCTCTCCGTATTTCAAGGAGTTAAACATAGCAAGAACAGTATTTTATTTCAGTGTTCCTTCTTTATATCAGTCTCCTTACCAAAAAAAAAAAAAAAAAAAAAAAAAAAGAAAAGGCTCCACTAAAAGAGGAGTATGTTCTGAAGTTACCCTGCAAATAAACAGAGTAGAACTGCTAGAATATGTTTGGCTCAGTCTTAGAGTAGGTTCCAACACTCCATTCCCTACAAGCAATGCCATTTTAGCATTTCAAAGAATCACAAGTATACTCAAGGTTAAAACTCAGAACTTGACAAAGGGAGGGCTGACCACTTAAGAGCTGAAGTCAGAGGCATTCTGCAGTGAGCTTACAAAATGGTAAATGGGCTTTGAAGGTAGCCCTGGAGAGTAAGTCTCCTACATAAGAAACAGGATTTTTCCTCCAACCTGGAGGAAGTAATGAGGCTTCCTACAAAAGAGCAAACTAATAGCAAAACATGTTGAAAGAACTTCTAGGAAGAGGTCTCAAAACACAACAGGAAAGGACAAAAGGGAAGTGCAAACATTTGCTTATAAAATGCTCTTGAGCATGAAACTCAGGAAATAGGTTTCTCAGAAAGCTCAGAAAGAGAGGCAGGAAAACTCAAGCGTGGATTTAACCAGACATGAGTCATAAATTGGCTCTTTTGTTAAGCCATTCACTTTTTCTGCAGTAGACCTGCGAGGGAGCATTAAAAAAACCCACACAAAAAAAACCAAACACATTCTGTTATTTGGCAGGACACTTTATTTCAAAAGGGAGACGGGAAGAGATACTCAGAGGAGGAATATAAAGACTTCAAATAGTGATGCATCTCTTTTGGTCACAATTCATTCCCTCCTCCGAACATCTATATCTTGGTATCTACAGCATACAATTTATTCCCACAAAAATAATTGTATACGTATGTGTGTATACACATACATACACACACAGTTTACCGTTATATCTTTAATCGCCCAAAAAGACATCTTAAAATAAATTGTCAAGTCTATTCCATGGGATGTTTCAGAACACAAAAGAGTAAGGCCTATAAGTTTTCCCAGTCCAGCAATACTGACATACACACATCTGCTGGCATGTCTTTCATTAAGGATACATCACGCACAACAACTGTTGGAAAGTTAACTAGCAGGTTCTATTTCAGTCCCCAAGAGACATCAAGAGTTGACAGAACGATCACATACCACCAGCAAAAGTTGCTTTCATACCTCCTCTACTGAAGGATTATCACTATGAAAAAGGTGAGTTCGATTTCATCCTATTTTTTGCATCTAAGTGTCCACTACTTAAATAGACCCCACCACCACATTCTGAAGCAAACCACAGTAAATCTAAGCCAAACCTAATGACCAATTTAAAAAAAAAAAAGAAATAACTGAAAACTCAATAGCAAGCATTTTTTCTTCCTGTTTTACCCATAATAGAAATATAACAGGCTCATAACACAGAGTAACCATCAGCAATTTCAGAGGTGGTATTACTTGAAGAGCAATATGATGTGTGTACCTTGAACTCCTGTTTGAAAGCTCACCTCTACAGAACTGGAAAACAGCCAGTCAGATATACACACACTCTCCAGTTGCTTTAGAATGGGTTTATTTTAAAGGAAAACAAAGGAAGACAGTACTGCAGTCCTACTGAGACGCAATATAAAGCGCGAACTTCATTTTTACGGAGCTTAAGTTCCATGGGTGTACTTTGGATTTTTCTTTCCTCATTTGCAAAAAAGTGCATTTGGATAATTTATGTTAAAAGTTGCTAGACATATTCATGTATTTTTAAAGAGAATAATGTGCTTTTACTCCAGATACAAACTTACAAACGGCAGCTTCCATTCTTGTTTGGAGCATAATTAGCAAGAAAGGAAATGAATACTAGTACGTAAAAGTAAATCCCAACATCAAAAGTAAACTGCAGAGTTGAGGCATGAAAGCAAGCATGTTTCAGCTTTTGCTTAAAAAAGGATTACTCCTCTCAGGCACAGTCTGAAAACTACAGTGGCTTCTCACCAGACCAGGATTACATTTAAAAGCCTACAGTGAGCTGGGTAAAGGCCATCTCATGTCTCTCATCACTAGCACATGCTCAGTTTTGAAATAAAGATTTATTATTCCTAAAGAGAGCTGCCTATGAAATGCTGAAAGGAAGCACCTTCTCAGCAGACAGCTACCTCCTTAAATGGTAGCTGTCCTGGCCCTTGCTGTGAGAAGTAGGCAAGTTCCTACCTTCTTCAGAAGTCTTCACATTTCTGCTCACTTTTATCACTCTTTGCCTTCTTTCCAAGCAACAGCTTTTCAGAAAAAGGATTACTCCTAAAATTGAGTCAGCTAAAGTGTGGAGCAACAGGAGAATTTCCAACATCCAACTTGTACTACTGCTACCATCTTGGATGAAGATATATCACCCTCAGCCATAAAAGTGGGATTGCTTAGATTTTTATCATGGTTAAAACCTACCTACACCATTTATATCTTAACTAAACTGAGATCATTACTCCTGCAATCTATGTATCATAAACCAAAGAAACTCAAGCTCATTATGTGCAGCATTTCATAAATAATTTAGAACGGCAATTTCATTTCCTTTAGATCAGTACTTTAGCCCACTGAGAACAAGAAACTCTTTACTACTCTTATTAAATATTTACTATATGGCTGTTCTGGCATCATGACAAGAGACACTGCATACAAATGTTATGTATTAGAAAAATACAAAAGCTACATTTAAAACATTTAAAAGACACTGGCAAGGAGACAATAGCTGGGTAATGAAAATAAAGCTGACAACCTAATTTTCACTGCTGATTCTTTCCAGGACAAAATGCAACTCCACAAGACAGCTTAACCCTTTGCTTTTAAGTCAACATGTATCAAGTAGTTTTCCATAAAATGGACATTTGTCACTACCTGAAAAAAGTAACCTGTTTCCCCATACAGCTTTCTAATCAGTGTACGTTACAAACCTAGAAAGCTCAGGAGCAACTTCATGTGTGCAATAGAAAAAGTACATCTATCCCCCTCTGCCAGCAACATTTTCACCTTCAGAAAAGCGAACGTCACGAATCTAACTAGGAGTGTAACACCCACAAGACAACCCATCAGATGACAGAGAATACAGGGGCCTTAAAGTAACACTCTATCTTCAGTAACCCATCCCCTCTCACCAAAGGAGAGCTTCAACATTACATTAAATCTATTGGTTTAGACTGTTTCACCAAGCTTTTACATAGCTGTCCCAACAGCAGTCATATCTCAAAGCAACAGGCACACTGCACAGCGATGAGATTTAACAACCCCATTGCAACTTTCAGATTTAAAAGCACAACTGCCTACCCCAATCAACAGAGCTACAGCTTTGCACTGCAGCAATAACCACCACAATTGCTGGTTCCTGGCAGGACTCGGCACACACTGTAATGCAACAGTTTTCTTCCAAGTAAGTCTTCAGTAAGAGGCCAAAGGAACATGCTTCCCTCAGCCACTTGCCCTCTACAAAACTGTTAGAAGACAATATTAAGTATCACAATCTCTGCAAACCACGTGCTTGTGACAACAGAGCTTCCAGATTTTGTTTTGACACTAAGTTTTGTTTGACATGAAGTAGTAGCAACCCTAGTAGTACCCTAACAAAAACTTCCTATTCTAAGCATTAAATCATTTAGATAAACAAAAATATTCCAAAACAGACCTGGACAAGACTAAAATAATGGTAGCTGGTAATGTTTTCAGGTGATTCTCGCAACTAGAAAGCAAGCTTTGTACCTAGTAAGTCAGGACAGTTTCAAGGCCTTGAGTGTCAGGACAGCAAGGCATCTATTTCGAAAGACACCTTTATTTTCTACCCCCCTTCCTAGCAACAAGCAACCAGGTTGCAACACTGACCACTCTGCACACTAACATTTCCCCATTGCAAAGAACTAAGTAGTCCTGAGCTACCATAAGCTAATCACTACTGTGCTCAGCACCAGCTTTCAATCCTCTTTTACTGCCAGTCTGAATTTCCACTTTCAAATGCATCAGACACACAGAGACTAAATTAGGAACTACACTTCTTCCTAGCACAGCCTGCCAAGACAGCTGCACTGTTTTCCATCCTAATGACTTGAGAAGCTACTAAAATAAAGGTTTGGCATTGATGTCCACCAAGAGAAGGTACTCCCACCATTAATGGAGATCACTATCATTGTGTTTTTCTTTTTAGTATAAGAGAGTCATGCAAAAATATATTTAGTATCCTAGTATGGCATAAACCTTTCAATCACATGCTTCAGCTCCGTTTGAGGGAGATAACAAAAGCACATTTTGTTGGTTGTAGTTTTTCAAGCACCAAAGGCACTTGGATCTTCAAAGGAAACAAGGGTCAATTTATGCCTCCTGCATAAGGCCCACCACACAGCAACAGTTGATTTGGCTCAGCTGGGGATCAGATGACCCAGACCAGACTGTTGGGAAGGAGGGAGGCAATTTCTCTGTTAGGAGAACTCATTTGGAGTCCACTATGCTTCTTCCTATCAAAAGGGATGCATACAAGAAGACAGACAAGCTAGAGCAAAGAACTACAGAGAAACCCTACTGGCCTAAGAACACAGGCTCAAGAAGGATAACTGTGCAACAATGAACCAGGAGACCTCTGCAGGAAGACCTGTAAGAAAGGCTTTTCAGAAGAGACAGGAACCACAGTAAGATTAGCTGAGGCAGCACTAAAGGGAAACTGAGGCACTGCAATAGGATGCATCTGGGCTTAAAGACCAAGATATTATTCTGGGATAGTGCACGGAAGAACAGAGCATCTGAACCACCTGGAGAGGAAGCAAAGCTGGACAAACAGTGCTTCAGCAAGCCATGCAAGGCTGCCAGACACCAGCCAGAGCAAAGGTTGGACACTTCCTTTTATCGATTATAGCTAAAGCCTAGAATCAGAATCTAAACCTTTTCAGGAATGTCTCCAGTGTTTTAAAAGGCTGCTGCAAACAGACTGCACACCCACAAACTGTGCAAGGTGAGACCAGAGGTTTCAACACATCTGCTAATGAAAATAATTCTTTTTAGCAAAGAGCAGCAGCTCAGTTGTTTTATGTAAATAGATGGAAACACTGAGCTCAGTATGGAAGGAGTACCATTAATCCCTGAGAAGTCTTCTTTAAAGAGATGAAGAAAAATCTTCCTCCTGGAGTAGTCTTCAGACCTTCCAGATCCTCTTTTACAACCTGCATCTTTTAAGATGACATCCCACAATTTAGACCACTTAAGCTGGTAGATTCACTTTGCACTTTTTTTTTTTAAGAGCAAACTCCAATGAGAAGTAGGAAAGCTGGCCTCATTTGCCAATGTAGTGGTCAAATCCTAAATAAAAGTTCCAGTAAGCTTAAATTGACCACATAAGTGGAGAACAGGGAAGTATTTATAGTTTGCTGTCCCTCAGCCACCAGCTCAGAAACCACAGAAGGACACATTACAACACATGACTTCAAGCACATGATATCAAGTGCTCAAGCTCCTCTCTCAGCCAAGGACTCCCTCTCTTCTATAAAATATTGTTCCACCTTCCTTCTCTTTGCTGTTTTAAAACAGAGATAGAAACCCATTGCATTAACATGCCCCAAACTATTTTAAGAAAATATAAGTCAGTTACACTGAGATCAAGGGGATTTTGCTTCCATACTTTCCTCCCAAACAGTCAAATAATCTTCATGACCTTTTACTTCAACTTAAGGCCTCAGAACTTTTCCAAAATTCTTATCAGCTCTTAACCCAGTAAGAAGTCCTTCAAAGACAGCTGACAGACCATTATCATGATCCATTTTTTTTAATGGTAATGGCATTGAATAAAGAAATCTGTTTATACAGACATCCAGAGTTGATGCTATTTTCTATCTTCTTTCTCTCATTCCCACGCTCCCCAACAAACACACAAGTTCAACATCTAAAGGCAGCTCCAGTATAACTTCTCAGAGCTCATGCACCCACAGTCAGTACTTCATGGTGACAGAACTATCTTGTCATGAAAGCTGAGACTAGTCAGCTTAAGTCTCAAGGGCACAAGCATTTTCCCACTTTCTGTTACTAACTAAAGTCTAGTAGCTTTTATTTTCCAGTCTCTCAGGTGACACTTCTACATCACTGGCTTCCAAATTCAGTTATAGGCGCATAGCCTCTTTAGGTGCCAGGAGAAAAGTTCCCCATCCACAGCTCCCTACCCACCTAGCTACTCACTATCATCCTCTTTCAAAAAGGTTAGAGCTTCCTCAGATACTATAAATATCTGAATTAAGGAAAATGAATCAGTCAAGCTTAAATTACTCAGTAGTTTGAGATAAATCCGTATTTCTTCTTTTATAGAGGTAAGTTTTAGAATAGCTGCATAAGCAATTAAAGCCAGTAGGGAGTGATGACAATAACTGGGTATAGGCTGACTGCAATACCTTTTCTTTAACTACAGGAGTCAGGAAAAACACTTTAACCTTGTCAGGTCCACAGCTATTAAAGACTCAGCTCTGTGTAGAGTAGTTTTTACCAAGCAGATGTACACAGGGAAGTTGCAGTGAACTTCTATTATGGCAATCTTAAAGCATGAATGAACAAACACATCAAGCAGTATAATTACTGCTCAGAAAACCAACCGGTGGAGTCTGTAGGTTATCAGTTTAAGATTTTATGCAATTTTATCCACAGAGCCTGTTTTAAACTATGATGTCTTATTATTACAATCTGCTCAGAGATTAAAACCAAGATGGCTGCAAGAGAGGCAAGAAAGTATTTCTCCTTTAGATTAACATTAAGCAGAAGTCAATGGCTCTTACTTTAGAATCAGAATAAGGCAGGTTAGAAGGGATCTATCCAGATCATCTAGTCACTTTTTAGGCAAAGAATTAAAAAGCATGAAGCATTTTCAGACTAGTCTGACATTAACAAAAGTTTTGTTGCCTGTTCTGGAAATATCAATTTTAATTTTTTTTTTTTTTTTCAGAATTAACTAATTCCCCAAATATCCTTAGTGAAACAGATCACGTACACCTTGTCTTCATGCAGAGAAAACCTTGGTTTTTAAGCATTTTACATTGGCCTTCACACTAAAACCAAATAAATCTTCCTTTACCAGTCTCCCACAGTTGCCTGTAAGTGTTAAAGATGCTATACACTTTCACAGTCTTAAAGGATTCCTGTGCTGGCTAGCATCCTTACTTCAAGAAAACACGTTCCAATATACACATGGGAGGAAATGCTAAGCATATAATGGCTGTTCCATTTTCCCCACAACTCATTATGCTTTGATTGCACTTAGAACTTTGGGAAGGTCAAGCCACATGATGTGCAAGTGCTACAAGAGTGCACATCACATGCTTAGTTTGCAGAGCAAAGGTGAAGTTATTTCCTGGTTGGTTGGTTTGTTTTTAAGTAAAATTCCCTCCAGTACGTAGTCCCCCAAATGCTTCTCCTTGTTCGATAAATCCAAGGCTTCCTGACATTTATATAAAGTGTTAACTCCCACCCCTCTCCCAATTACTGCTTTGCTACCCACAAAAGAGGTCAATGTTCCATGGATGTCAGCAACTTGTCAAATCAGCCCTGACTCATCAGTCATTGCTCTGGGATGCCAATGCACCCCAATCAGAAGCACTGTCTAGAACCCTGGCACTTGGCAGCACTCCTTCCCTAAAAGTGAAACTTGCCACTATTTCACCCATTTTAGCTTCCAACCCAGAGCAACAGTTACCTTTTTAGGAGTGCACCCACATACACTTATTACCCAAAGGTCTGTCACTCAAAGTAAAACAGATGTCTATCAACAAACCAACATTCAAAATAGAAAGGAAAAGAAAGAGCAAACCTGTCTGCACTGACAGAGTCCCTTCTGATAGATCTTACAAGATTACAAGAGCGATATGCTGTTGCATCAGCCTGCTTAATTTCTGCTTTGGTCTTTTCTACATTCTGTGAGAAACTGAAGAAAAATCCAGATCACACCTTTAATCAGTTTAAGGAAGAAGCAACAAGATGTGGCTGGCTGCCAGCAGCAGCACCACAAACATGCTTTTCCACTCTTGTGCTGATCTAACCCCTCCAGTGCCAGGCAGGGAGCTCTCTATGCTCAAATTCAAGGACTGTAAAGACCACATTTCTGCTTTTCCAAGACACAGATATGAATTTGACAGTGAAGAGTACAATGGCACTGTCCCCTCCTCATCGTAATACTCTCTAAAGATCAAATAAAAGCCACATAATGAAGCAGCTGCTACTCTGCAACAAAAATAAGTCATTTGAAGTGTAATTAAGTGGTCTGACTGGGGGCAGAGGGAAAAGGCAAGAAAAGTCAACGCTATAGTCTTACACACCCGAAAGGTCTGGAAGTATTTGCACTTCCCTCACTTAATGACTCAAATACAACCATGACTCAACTCAATTAACTGTGTTTGGCTTTTGTCAACATTTTTAATACGCAAAAAAGCAAATGCATGTATAAATGCATTATTATTTTCAGTTTAAAATAACCTTAAAATTTGTTATATGCAGGTAAATAGGAAAGGAATCCTCATATTTTAATTCTACATGCCAAACAGAAATCTAGCCTCAAGTAATTTTTTTTTAGGTTTTTTTTTTTTTTTAAAAAAACCCCCTGTTTTATATGATTCTATAAGCTGACATAAAAGCTTTTTCAACAAGTTACAGTATATACCATTAACAGAGTAAAAATGTTCAAGGTAACCTTTTCATTTCTTAGGAAGGAAGTCAGGGGCTTAAGAACCTCCCTGTAAGAAAAAATATAACCCTTTCAAATTTGAGACCTCCTGAACTAAAAGAGACAGGAGATGCAAAACCACAATCCAGACTGCCCTTTATAAAGCTGTGTTTTTACCTGCCCATGTTCACTGTGCACTACTTCACAAAAGCATGCAAAGCTTCCCTATTGCTCCTATATCATTACAGCCATTAAGTACGGAAGTTTAACTTCCTTATGTCAGACAAACTAACAGCATCAAGTATTCCTGAATCATGCTAAAGTGATCTGAGGACAGAGCTTTTTCCATTTTGCCTTCATTTCTCCTCTCGCAGTGCCAATACACAGGCACCTCCTACCAAATTAGGCCATCTGCTCACCTGATAAATGTAAATAGTAAACAGTCAGTTAAAGCTGTTTAAGAGATTAACAGTGCTCCAGCATTCACAGGTGAAGCTATGATAAACTTGTGGGTTAGTTTTGGTTGGTTGGTTTTTTTAATCTTAGAAAGTGAAAGAATTTTGCAGTTGTACTCAATGACTGCCATTAAAATTCTTATCTCACCTTTAACCCACACCCTCCCCACTATGATATTAAAGACAAAGAATATATTTAACACATATCTGTTGTACAGAGGAGATACATTCCTACAAAGAACTTAAAGTCAAAGTGTGGATTTGTTTAGACACTCCTAGAAACACTTTGGTTTAAGTTAGTCAGGAATTGGTTGAAAATCTGGTGCAAAAGGATAAAAATACTAAGCATTCTTAAAAATGAGACAGTATAGGTCATTTTTAAGTGTAAATATTGGATTTTAAGCACTAAATTAACTTGACAATGTTTGTAATACTTGAGGTTACCTGAGAACGATTTGGGGTTTTTTCTAAGCCTAGATGAACAGAATGTTTTTATTAGAGTTAAGCTTTCCAAATTTCATAGTGGTGGTCAGGAGGCTAGAACATGGAAGATTTTTAAGGTAACTCTTAACATCACACTTACTCTTCATGTATTTCCACTGATAAATCAAAGTGGTAGTGGGGGAAGGGGGTACCCTGTGAAAAGCTTCACAAAGCTCCCCCAGCTTCAAGGCTTACTCCATCCAGCCCAGGCTGAGCCAATGAGCACTAGAGAAACACCTCTGCAAATCCATATGTGTGAGGGGAAGGACTGTCTTGAAAAGAAGGTGGAGGGCACCTGGAGGAGAGGGCATTGACCTGAACAAAACACAACCATCAGCCTAAACAAAGAGAGAGCTTCGTTGCCAAGAGGAAGGAGGAGGAGGGGAAGGACAGACACCCAGTTCAACACCGATGGAGGTGTTGTCCCTGCAGCCCATGGGAGTTCAGTGGTGGAGCAGATACCCATGTGTAGGCCATGGAGGACTCCACACTGGAGCAGGAAAGCTGAGCCTGAGGGCAAGTGTGACTGAATTTAGACCCCCAGAGACACTCAATGTCAGAGCAGGGATGGACCTCCAGAGCTGGGGGGTGAGGATGGACCAGAGGCCCGTCTGCAGCCCATGGATGTCCCCATGCCAGAGCCAGGAGCTGTGCCTGTAGAGGTCCATGACTCCATGGGAAGCCCATGTTGGAACACTTTTTTCCTGGACTCAGAGGTGAACTGACTGCAACCCCCATTCCCTGCCCCCCGTGCTGCTGAGAGGGAGAAGGTAGAGAAATTGGGAGCAAAGTGATTTGAGCCCAGGAAGAAGGGAGGGGTGGGGGAAGGTGTTGTAAGATGTGGTTGTTCTGTCTCACTGTGCTACTCGGATGTAACAAATTAAATTGATTTTTCTTCCCCAAGTTGAGTCTGTTTTGCCTGTGACCATAACTGGTGAGTGAGCCATCCCTGTCCTTCATCCTAATCCTGTGCCCCTTTGTTGTCTCCCTTCCCATCTCACTGGGTGAGAGAAGTGAGTGCAGGACAGCATGGTCCTACCTGTGGGTGAAACCACCACAAGAGCCAAACACTCCACTCATTCAAGAAATGCTGTTTATGCCAATCTGAGAAATTACAGTTTATTTCAACTCCAAGTCACCTCATCAATAAAAGACGAAATAAACAGACTTCAGCTGTTTCTGGACCACCCTTCTTCAGATGTATTATCATCCAAAAGTAAGATTAGATTGAACTCTCTAGACTAGTGATCTGCAGGAATTGGAACTAAAGACACTATGATTATCGGTAACCTATCTACAACTGCTACTAATAACCTTATGACTGCAAGAGAAATTTCTCAAAGGCAAATGTCATTCAACTCTCTTCTTTGTAGCTTCACAGTGTACTATCCACACTTTGTGGAATTCAGTCAGTTCTATCATTTATAGGATGGATTTGGTAGCCAAACCTTCTCCAAAATACACACAGCCTTTTCCCCCCCACCCCTCACATTAATCATTATGCTGTCTAATGCACACCACATCATGTGCGTTCCAATAACAGTAGTATTTTTCATGGGTTTATTTTGTAATGACCTCCTGACAAGTATAGCAGTTTAATGTTAGTTATCAAATGCCACTGCTGACTCAGATCCACCTCAAGAGAGGCCACTGATATTCACTACAAGTGGCATAAAAAGTTGCACAGATAACTAAGCACAGATAATGGATGCTAGTGTTTGTACTTCCTTATAATCATTTGTGCAAACAACTCACTAATAGTACTTTAAAAAGATGTGAAGGGATATGCAAAACTCTAAGCATGAACTGCAAGCTGCTAATGCAATTCAGATAGCAAGAAATCCATTTCAGTTTATCCACATGTCTACTTCACAATGTAAATTAGAAACATTAGAGACAAAAAACTACCAGATACACAGTTCAATTCCTTCCTGCTCCCCAGTTCATCCACACAGTTCTCTCCAGACAAGTACTTCATACACAAAGTATCTTCTTCCGCATAACTATTTTGATTATTAATTTTGCAAAACTTTACTGGTGCATCAGCAGATGCGCTTTTCGGAGGATTTCACAACATCCTATCTTAGTGCTGAAGTAGAGGAATAGCCTAATTGTCCTTAATCCTCTATTTAAAATAGGTTAGATGAAATCCTCTTTTGACTGAGGCTAAGAGATTAGTTAGTGCCGCCAGGAAAAAGAAACACTACTCCCCCCCTCACTGTGCCCCGTATCTAGATGAGTTTAATGATTAATGAAGGAAAAAAAATTAACCAATCTCATATTTCAAAAAGGGAAATTAGTCTACAGTGAAGAGCAGAATAAATGGAAAGGTGACCCTACAAAGTCTCCAAATTCTTAAGCTTTCAAGCTTGTAGTAACTACCATGATAACATAAATAAGGACAAGCGTCCTAAACCAGTTTCACAGTATATCTCAGTAACCAGACAGGAGAGCCAGTATGAAGCCCTGATCCCCGATAAATCTTGGCATAGTTCTTGTCATTGCCAAATGAAGTGCATGCAATTTCAGGAAGTACATGTGCACACAGCTGCCCATGAATGCACATCCATGTAGGCAGACTTAGGAATAAAGGTGGAAATTGGGGGTAGCAGGAGGAGCAGTATAGAACACTTAAGTAACAAGAAAAAACAACCCTAAAACATAGTCATTATAAGATTATTGCCACACCCAGTTTTCTTCCTGTGACACAGTACTTTTATTACCTGAAAGCATTTAACTACCCTTACAACTTCCCTCTACAGAAGAGCTGGGTAATACTCTCATCCCTGTCCTAAGGAAAGATGAACACACACAGAAATTAACATCCATATTCACAAAGATATTTAGGTCCCTTATCAGCCTGTGGTCTTCTGTGGTGTTCCAAACAAATTCCCCAGCCACTGGCTCATCTCAGTCTCCTAGAATAATCCAGGCTAGGCTGCCAGTTTCTTCCTAGAAAGAGTGCATTTTTAATATAGTATCACAAATACTCACCACTTAAAATTAAACTCAAATTTAAATTGAAAAAGAACAAACAAAACCACTTTTCACTATGACTCAGAGCATGTTCAAGCTTCTCAGTCATTACTGAGGGAATAAAAAAAACCCTAAACAACTGCTGTCTGTATGATACAGAAAAAGAATCCTTGGTTTGTCTTGTCTACCTGCAGCTGTTGCCATGGCAATTATAGGAGAGAAGATAATAACATTCCAGTGTCATTCTGCCTCATAGTTCAAGATTAACTTCAACTGAAATGTCTCTTGACAATTATACAAATAAAAATACTACATTATCCTGTGTAATGGTAAACCAGCAGAAAAAGCAGCATTATTCTGTAAAAAGATAATCTAACTAAAAGACTTATATGAGGAGAAGCAGGCTATTTTGCCCCAAAAAATCCAGTAAAGTTGAATCCAGTTGCATAACAGGTGCCAAAACATCTGCTCTTTGCTGTGGCACAGTTTTCTCTTGGTTTCCTCTCCCTGATACACCTGCACATGACATGGAGGAGGCATCTCACCATCAATCAGGTTGCAGCTCCCCAAAAAAACCCACCAAACTCTTTTCTAGTCACACTTAAACCTAATTACATTAAACAAGCACAAACAGAAGCCAGGTATGATATTTGTGGAACATTTTACTTGACAGGCCAGTTACTGTTTTCTAAGTGGTTTGAGTTTAAAAAGCAGACTCCTTAGAAAATCCCATTCCACCTTGCCACTTTTTCTGTTTCAATCACTATTGTATGACAGGAGCAAAAAATGAATGAGAATCAGTGAATGAGAGATGTTAAGCTATAAATGTGCTACATTGTAACTTGCCCTCTTCTGTTCCCGAAAACAATTTTGAAAAGGCTTCCTGCTTTCAGTATTAATATTCTGTGGTGCTTTAGAAAAGGCATTAAAAGCAGAAATATATTTTTAAAAAATATTTTAAAACCCACATGTGATCAAAAGACAAAAGCAACTATGCAGTTTTCATCTCATAAGAGAAAAGATAAATATTTTTATACTAAAAATGGCAAAGTTTAAAGTGCTTGATCTATTTTAAGTCACTGAAATACTTCTACAATTCAGATGCTCCAAAAGCAACGTTTTCTACTATCAGAGAGCATATGATGAGTGCAGATGAGCAATATTTTGTAGTCAATAGCAACCAGCTTGTAATATGTACTCTGGTTTCCTGCAAATGAGCTGTTTTACATACACAATGTCCTATTTTCATTTGTTTATTCTCAGAAGAAAAAGGAAATAATGTTTTTCTTGTGTAAACTAGCTGATTGATGGGGGAGGGGAAAAAACAAAGCCCATGCAGCTCTCCATGCTTATTGCCCCTCAGCAATAAATAATTGATGGGTAGATGAAGAGTGTCTGGGGGTTTTTTTGAGCCTCGGATTATACCAAAACATCTTCAGACTACATCACAAAACCAGAATGAACACAACAGGAGTCACTACCAGTTCGCAAGAGCTAGTTAGATTTGCAGAAGTGCCAAATCCTGTCAGCCACACTCAATGAGGTAAGTAAAGCTTTCAAGCTTTGCCTTTTTTAACTGTCAGGTTGAAAAGTATGCAGGCGGGGCTCCATGCAGACTCTTCCCCACCCTCCTCCCCCCCCAGAAAAAAATAGTTAGGAGAATAACAAAGCAATCGTGATTGGAGAAGCAGGAATTCAGAAGTTACTCATGCTGTGAGATGCGCTCCGTCACACCTTCCACACCCGGAAGAACTGGTACCGACAGTGAAGCAAGAGATGTGAGATGGGAAGCATCTCAGGTTTCAAGAAAACATTGTGACACCCCGACTTGCACAAGAGATAACAAAATGCATCACATACCAGGGATAGACACATGTACTTAAGAAATGCAAGTTAGTAATTGCTGACCTGTGAACATAGCTCCTATTGAGAATGTCTCTTGTACAGTCACGACAGTTTGCAGACCAAGAGTCTATATGTAAACACATTGACACTTAAACCAGTTTAAGATTTTGTCAAATTATATCCCTAGAATAAAAAATAATTAAATAAAAAACCCACAAATCTTTTGACTTATTTTAGGTGACAGTTACAAAGAAGACTGTTTATTTTAACAGGCACCCTGACTAAAAAGCATCTAGACAGTACTAGTTTGATACCAGTCTGCAAGGGTGCACAGAAAGCTGAATGACTACAAGAAAAAGCAAGAACTGGAATGCAAGGGTACCCTCACATGTATTAACTGAATTTAGATTAAAAACAATAGGTAATCCAAAACACTTGATAAATGGACTGTCCTTTTAGACACAAATAATTCCAGAGCACCAGGGCTTACAATTTCACCAACTCTGAGGTCAAAGTAGTTATCAACCTTTCTTGTATCAAAGCTAAATAAATGGGGAGGGGGCGGGAAGAACAAAAACAACAGACTAGAAGATCAATATTCATTTATTTCTACTAACTAAGACTACATACACAAGTAAAACACTTAGGAAATTAATTAGAAAACAGGTTTAGAACTATACTGCCAACAGAAACAACAAAGTTGTCTAAATTGATGACCAAAAGCTACAGGCTGCCATGAAATTTAGTAGAGAACTTGCTAAAACCCCCTAACATAGCTTCCTGGTTAGGCTAGTCAATCATTTTCTCAAACTATGATTAAAGTTGACCCACTTCTATAAAAGCAAAAAGTAAAGCATCCCTTTGTAAACTCATTTATTCCAACCTCCCAAGATTAGATTTTGCAGAAATATCTGTAGAACTAGTAGGCCAGCAGCTTCCCAGAGGCCAGAGCTGTAATAAATCACTGTTCCTTCTGGATGCGAATCTTACCTGCTGCTATAAGCATTTAAAGATATTTATACAGGTAATAAACACTTAACATCCAGATTTGTAATCCTGAAGTAATAGTAGAACACGAACAAGGAAAAGCAGTAAAGTGGCAGGATCTCCAAATACTACAGACCTCTGACCCAGCAGTATTTATTGTAGAACCCAAAGCCATCAGCCTGGGCAGGAGCGCTCGCTCACTGACAAGGGCCAGCTGTCCTACAAATACAGGACAGACTGGCACCATAGGCTGCAAGGCTTTTAGCAACCACTCAGTGCCCAAACAAATGCATGCTAAAGAGTGATATTCTTCCAGATTGCCAAGACATATTCAAATCTACAATATTCAGGAATATCCAAATCAACATCAGCCATAAAAACCTGTTGTGAATATACAAGACAGACACATGTATTTTACTAAAATATTTACTTTCCTTATGAAAGATATGTCAAGACTTCTTTTAAGATTATTAGCCATCTCTTGACTATAAAGAGGAACTTCTGAAGTGCCAAGATCAGAAAGTTACCAGAGAAAACCAGTGCAACTGCAGTTACATGAGCAAAACACATTGCTTGACGTTATCCACATAGTTTCTCAAATAATTTAAATATAAAACAGAAGCTAATCTTGTACAGACATAGTTTTAACTATCTTTGTCTATTTGTTTTTCCCCCTAAATAGTGTACTGCCTAATATTAAGCTAACAAGTTCCTCTCATTACTGAGCACACAGTAGGCTCTGCATGACACTTACAGGACAGTACACACTAATTCTGTACTTCAGGCTGCGAGGCTGCCCTCCCCAGGGGTAGCACACACCCTCTGGAGAATCCACAAACAATCCAAGGAGAAGATAGAGAAGCATGTTGTCTGATACAAAAGCAATATCCAGAAAAAAGGGGTTATATTTTAATAGAGTATGTGACAAACAGTACACTCCACCAAGGCAATTTTCATACTACCCCCACGTAGTCATTATTTCCATTATTTGGGAAAGTAAATTAAACAATATAGTTGTCAAAATTTATCTTATTGTAGAAGGCTTATTCAGATTCAGTGGTTCTATGTAGTGGAAAAGCTGGATATAAAGATGTTTCTATTTCATTACTTAAAGACACTTCTACTTTAGCTCATACAGTTTGAAGCAGCAAAATATACAGAATCATCTCATTATACGCAATTAAGAAAAGTTATATTGCTATATAACTTTTACATATTGCAGCTTGAAGGATCATAAAGCATTTAGAATACTACTTTGAACTTCATGTTCACTGCATGTGAAACAAACATCTTTTATATGGAAAGGTATTCTTTAGCAACAGCCCTATAAATTGTGTATGGCTGCAGTAGTGGTAAGGGGAAAATGAGCTGAAGTGAAAACAAACAAACAGAAATTTGCAGGATAGATATAAAGAGGCAGAACACCAAAATGCCAGTTTAGAAATTTACTAAGACAAAGACATCACCACCTCTGTCCTTCTAAAAGGCTACACCATCTCTTGGTGAAAAGAGATGAACTACAATCTGACTAGCATGCTGAACACGTATCTTATTCAGCCCTCATCACTGAACTGTTCCAATGCCTGGAACATCTGAAGTTGACACTCAAGACACTCAATGCAGGTAAAACAGCAGACAAATATTTGAAAATGCCAACCAGGAAACTGACTTCAACTTGAACTGGCAGCACCCACTCATCCTTATGCTTCCATAGGGCCTTGGAGATAACATGCTATTTTGCGTTGCTTCAGGACAGTGGCTGCAACAACGTTAAGGGAAAGGGGAAAAGGGGAATGGGGGGACCTGCACAATCAGGACAAGAACCCTGGTGTTTAACTTATGCCTTTATGTCCTACAACATATACTACAGGGAAAGAAAAGAAGTGATGCAGAAATGATCCTCTTAGAAATTATGCTATTAGAAGTCTCAATTTGTACAACACATAGCAACTGTTTGTTAGCCCAAGATCATATCATACCACTGGTAAGAGCTCCCAGCTACCTCACCATCTCCAGCCTGCATCAGCCAGGGTTCTCAGGATAATCCAGAGACCAGCCTGCTCTGGAAAGAACCTGCAGTTGAACAAGTCCAGGACACAACTTCTAGAACAAAAACTCATAGTTCAAGGACCTCAAGCACTGAATAGTTTCCATATAGATTTTAACTAAATCCAAGCTTGAGCTTACTTTGCTATAAGCACAGGATGTACCTATCCCCTCTGACTCTCCTGCAGAAATGCCACTGCCTTGCCTCCCGTATTAAAAAGCAGCTTGGAAAGAAGCAAGCATATCTACACTTGTGAGGCATAGCTGGTGTGTACAGAGCTTGGGTGAAAAACTCCAAAGCAATACTGCTGACACATGCATCTGTTACTCACGTATAGCAGTCAGTTTCAGGCCCAGCATTCAAAAAATTAATTTTCATTCCCACTGCTGTAGGTGTACAAAAATAGTTGAACCATGGACATTAAAAAAAAAAAAAAAGAAAAAAAATAAAGCATACAACACACAGGCATCAGCTTGCCAGATCTTAATGGCCTTACTGAAATGATGAACACAAATTTACTTACAGCAGCTTTTTTCAAAGTGATCTTTCCTTAGAAGAAAAGAATTAAGAAACTGAAGGAATGCAAAAGAACAAGAAGCAACAGGTGAAAATATACAAAGCAGCCTGGAACAGCTAGACAGTTATCTGGACATAGCCTATTGGCATACACACAATACAGAAAACAGCATGATCTAGGAAATAGGAACACTTTCTCAGAAGGGGTATAACAATGTTTCATTTAGCTCTTTGACTGCTGAATTACTCTCATCAGCGATGCAGGAGGGTGACAAGAGTCCACAACTCAAAAGCGCAAGTGCCTTATTTTCAACATACTGTCTTCTCACATACATCTTCATCTTTTAAAATAACTACCATAGTTACTCTCAAGCCTGTTTCTTTCATATTGGATGCTTAAGCCTCCTTGGAAAGAGAGGTTTGCAACAGTGTTATGCAGAAGAAATTTAGAGACCACAGTATGTTATGTGCACAATGAGAGCACTATTCCTACAGGCTCCAGATGTGAGCACACAAACAAAAAAAATCTTAAATCGAATCTGACAGATCAGCACTAACAGATCACTACACCCAAACTGATCCTGCCGACTTTCAAACAGAGGTCAGCACAGTTCACCTGAGCTTTGCATGTCAACAGAGGCTCTAATATCTCATTATATTTTGAGTATTCTCCTCCTTCCCTCAGGGCCACTTTCTAAGGATGCATGTACACATCGCTGCTTTCAGTACTCACCCCTCCATTCTCTCCTCATCCCTTATAATACCTTACTGCAAACAGAAAAAAAAAAAAAATCCCCAGCCCTCTTTTTCACCTCTTCTATTTTTCTTCATTTGTACTTAAAGACGACTTCAGCCTGTATCATGTGGGGATACCTCCCAACATGCCCAAAACAGTGTACTTACTTTTGTTTGGTCAGAGCACGAAAGTTTCCTCACTTAGAGTACTTCCCAAATGGGAGGAAAAGCTGTATGTATTTGGAAATCCTGGTTATCTCTCCTCATCTTTTTAAAATTTCTTCTACACCCAAAAGGAGAAATTTGCAGTTTCCTGGTACTGGTGGTCCCCAACCCTTGTACTGTATAATCCCGCACTTAGTGGCATTCCACCACTTTACTTAAATCCTTACCCTGAACATTTGTTAGGAGTTCAATGAAACCGGATTTGCACTCACTGACCCCCAATCTACACCTGGAACCACTCTAATGCACCAGTGATTTGCTTCTCCAGACGGTACGGGAGCGACCACCAGATCACCTCTCTTTCCCCAAAGTACACCAAGTTCAGCGTGTTCAAATCTTACCACACACGTCTACAAAAGCCTGGGACTATTCCGACCATTCAGCAGTGTATTTAAATTGGACAACTCGCAGCATATAAAACACGTAGAAAAAAAAAGGGAAAACATAACAAGGAGAAAGAAAAAAAAAACAACAAACAAACCCACAACCTAGAGGTTTTCTCTGCCCTGTAACAGCGTATCTCAGCACGCTGTAAATTTTAGTGCTTTGAACTCGGGTCAACCCGTTCTGGTTTAGCGAAGGACAGCCCCGCAGCCAACAACTCGGGGAGAGGGCGGCAGGGAGCCCATAAACGATCGCTGAACCCCCCGTTTGCAGGGGAAATCACGCCCGGCGGCCCCCGAGGCTGCCCTGGCCGCCCCGCGAGTCATGGGACCGGCAACTCCTGACCGAGCCCTTTCTGCAAGCCCGGGGCCACAGCGCGCCGCAGCCACC
>NW_010298985.1:152330-158204 GCF_000700745.2 Antrostomus carolinensis | reverse complement strand
ACAACTCTTTGAGTGCGACCATCCAGCTAGTTTCTTATCCATTGAGTGGTCCAGCCATCAAACCCGCATGCTTCCAATTTAGAGACAAGGATGTCATGTGGGACAGTGTCAAACACCTTGCACAAGTCCAGGTAGATGACATCGGTTGCTTTAGCTTTATCCACCAATGTTGTAACCCCATCATAAAAAGTCACCAGGTTTGTCAGGCATGACTTGCCCTTAGTGAAGCCATGTTGGTTGTCATCAGTCATCTTCTCGTTCTCCATGTGCCTTAGCATAATTTCTAGGAGTATCTGCTCCATGATCTTGCCTGGCACTGAGGTGAGACTGACCGGCCTGTAGTTCCCCGGGTCTTCCTTGTTTCCCTTTTTAAAAATGGGGGTTATGTTCCCCTTTTTCCAGTCTGCGGGAACTTCACCAGACTGCCATGACTTCTCAAATATGAGGGATAGTGGCTTCGCAACTTCATCTGCCAGTTCCCTCAGGACCCGTGGATGCATCCCATCGGGTCCCATGGACTTGTGCACCAAGTGCACAAGTCAAGTTCAAGTTATACTCAAAAGGTGTGAGAGAGTCTTAAGTAAGACTTCAGTTTCCAGGTGAGGAGTTGTCTGCAGTGACCCTTTTAGCTCTGTTGCCAGACAGGAGACTGAAATTTGGTTGTCAACTGACTGAAGTAGGCTGAACCAGAAAGTCAGAAGAAAATGGTGCCATAAATCTGTATTGACACGTAAGGGTTATTCAGGTCCTAGAATGGATTATTTCTCTGTTGCCCATTAGCAACAGAGAAACACCTCTGCATTCCCTGCATTTGTGAGGGGAAGGACTGTCTTGACAAGAAGAAGGTGGAGAGAACCTGGAGGAGAGGCCATTGACCTGAACAAACAACGACCATCGGCCTAAACAGCATAAGTAGAAGAAGGCAAAGGGGGTTCCCTGCAGCCCATGGAGGTTCAACAGTGGAGGCGATACCCACATTTCAAGCATGGAGGACTCCATGCTGGAACAGAAAAACAGCCTGAGGACCATGTGTGACTGAATTGAGACCCTGAGAGTCGCTCAATGCCAGAGTGGGGGTGGACCCCCAGAGCCGGGAGGTGAGGAGGTGCACTAGACCAGAGGCCCATCTGCAACTCGTGGATGTCCCCATGCTGGAATCAGGAGCTGAGCCCGAAGAGGTCTATGACTCCATGGGAAGATTGCAAATGGACCAAAGTCCATTGGTCCTGGACTTCCATGCTGGGAAGAGCAGCAAGGGTGAACTGACTGCAACACCCATTCCCTGCCCCCTGTGCTGCTGGGGGGAGAGGTAGAGAAATTGGGAGCAAAGTGATTTGAACCCGGGAAGAAGGGAGGGGTGGGGGAAGGTGTTGTAAGATGTGGTTGTTATGTCTACTCAGATGAATGGCAATGAATTAAATTGATTTTTCTTCCCCAAGTTGAGTCTGTTTTGCCCATGACCATAACTGGTGAGTGAGCCATCCCTGTCCTCATCCTAATCCCGTGCCCCCTTTGTTGTGTCTCCCATCCCATCTCACTGAGTGGGGGGAGGGAGTGTAGGACCACATGGTCCTACTGTGGTTAAACCACCACACTTCCAATTAGGAGCAATACTGAAGTCTTACCATAGAAAAGAAATTATCCATCACACAAGTATTTTGGGGGATGGAGGAGTGCGCCTGATTCCTTATCTAAGTCTTGGAAAACCTTTGGTATTTTCCATTGTTACAGGGGTTTTTTTCCCCTGACTTTGTTTTCTCCAAATGAATTGTTCCTATAAAGGAATTTAAACTCTGGATAATTACTGTTCTGTATTCTAAAAGCTAATAAAAACAAAGCTCAACAGTATGCAGTTGGAGGCCTATGGAAAAACTTGGGTGTAACACACAAAGTAGAAAAACAAACTTTGCTGATGAGGCCAGGAAGCTAGGATCACATTTTCCAGTTTTAATTATATGAGTGAGTCCTAACTGGAAATGCTTCCTGTTAAACTGAATTTTTCCTCTCTGTTTTACTTTGTAGTTGTTTTTAATGCATAAACTGTGGATAGGAGTGGATAATAAATGTCAAAGATACTTACGTATGATCTCAAATATGGGGAAAGGATATATTTTTGTAATATTTTATAGGGATGCACGTTGCTTTCTGCTCTTTAAGACTGGTAGGATTTGTTTGCTTATTGCAGTAGTTCACTATATATGGTCTGGGAATGCTGTTAGTAAATAACCACATACCCAGCAATCTGACATTTCAAAGAGACCTGTTTCTTTGAATTATGAGGCTTTTCTTCCATGCAACTCTCTTAAAGTGTACCTCCTTCCCTTACCCCTTTCCAACCTGTACCTCTTCCTAGGTTCTCATGGTGTGCTCTCTGATGTGTTTGTTGCCTGTGAATGTTCTTTTATAAAAGCTTTGATGTCATTATTTTTTTCAGATTTTTTTTGAGAAACTGAAAAACATTTTTATTGCTGATTGATAATGGTTGATGATTAGAGTTAGATTTGGCTGGTTACAATAATCCAAACTTATGTGTGTTACTGGTATCAGTGCTTTAATTTATTACGAAAGTGTTCAGAGTGGTTGGGATGGGTACATGTCAGTCCCTTGGTAGTTTGATTTTTGTCTGGTGAATTGAATCTTGTGTGTTTATCCAGGCCTTTGTGTGTTTTGTTACTCTTCATTTGACCCCAGAGTAGGAATAATGTGTCACTGCTCTAATCCTTTTGAAGAACTCCTTTATGTAAATTCTTCTTTAAGGTTTTTAAAGTTTTCTATGGTGACTATAAAGAAATCCTATATTGATGAGTGGGGGGGTTTTCAATGGAATTTTTTTGTGTGTGTGGTGACTTACGGTGACATAGCTACTTATGGTTGTTGTTTTCAAGTATGATTTGACCTCTGTTGGAGGAGATCGGTTATGTTGTTTTAAACAGTTGAAGAAAAGTGTTGCTATATACTTTTATTATTGTTAGGTACTGTATATTCTGGAGAAGACCACTAATGTTATAAAAAGTCCATAGCAATTCTTGAAGTGCTGGGAAGGGGTAATACTGTGACCTTTAATCCTTTGAGAACAGGTAACTTTGCTGGAAAGACACTTAGGAATTCAGATTTTTGGACATTAAAATACTCTCTTACCTCATGTATTGGATTTATGTGTCAAGGTTTTGGTAGCAGAGGGGCTACAGAGGTGGCTTCTGTGAGAAAGTGCTAGAAACTTCCCCCATACCCGATAAAGCCAATGCTAGCCAGCTTCAAGACAGACCCACTGCTGGCCAAGGTTGAACCCATCAGCGATGGTGGCAGTGCCAGAGCAGAGATTGCCCTGCAGCCTGTGAAGACCATGGTGAGGCAGGCTGTCCCCACGCCAGAACAGGTGGATGCCTGAAGGAGGCTGTGACCATGTGGGAAGCCCACGCTGGAACAGGTTCCTGTCAAGACCTGTATCCCCAGTGGAGAGAGGAGCCCATGCCAGAGCAGGTTTGCTGGCAGGAGTTGTGACCCTGTGGGGGACCCGTGCTGGAGCAGTCCCTTCCTGAAGGACTGCAGTCTGTGGGAAGGACTCACATTGGAGAAGTTTGTGGATGCAGCCTTCATCCACAGATGCCAGTCAGTTGCAGCCTTCTCCTGTGAATTAACAAGGTGCTACAGGGGATGAGGCTTAATCTGTCCTTTCCAAATTTGAGACTCAAATCCTGCCAAAATGTTTTGTGTAAAGAGTTTGCTTCTCTTACATATCACAGAGTTATGCTACGTGAGGACTGCTGGCTTAGGGTGGGGCTTTTCATGTGAGGGGTGAAGAGGTGAAGGTACTGATTAAAAGGCCAGATCAAGTGTATTAGCATATGGAAATAATTTGACAATATGCTGGGGACACTTACACCATTGACATAGCCTTTCCTTTTACAAATATCTTCCTAGCGTGGCTTCTGTCCAAAGTTAGGTGAACTTCTCTGAGACAATTATGCCTTTGCTGTTGTGTTCTTCAGTTATGATTGAAATGTTAGAAGATACTAAAAACAGTCATCAGAGCCAGGATATTTGATGAAGTGTCTTTTGTTATTTTCTTTTCTATTTTTTTTTTAATTTTATTTTGAGCTTTCATACATCAAGAAATTATGCCAGCAAGGCTCATCAGTCTTCTGTGAAGCAGTTTCCTTGCCAACCTGTAGTACCTTCTGGTGATGACACCAAGGACTAGAATTGGTTAATGGCTTAAACACCAAGTAAGCAGCTCTGTTGTGGTGGGTTTTATTGCCCCCAATTGTTCTGTGAGTAACATGCTCCCCTCTGTGTTACACGAAGAGAAGTCAGTGATCTTGGGTAAATACTGACCATTTTTACCACAGCTGACTGCCAAGTCTATTGATAATAGTTATTTCTGAATCGCAGGTGTTGTTGCCTGCTCTCAAGTGACCTGTTTTCCATGCTGCCAGCTGAGATGTCTGTCAAAGGAACTCCTTTCTGTTTTGTCTCTAAAGTTGGTATATGTGGGCTTTGTTGGGGAATGGCTCTCTTGTCTGCTCGCGATGTGGTTTACAGGTGCCGTTACTCTAAGGTGACTTCATGCAACAGCACCTTCTTTTTGATGGACTGTTTCTTTATGCAGTACTGACTAGTATGCCCAGTGGAACTCCCAGCTTTCTGTGAAGCAACATACCTGCCCTTGAATGACATTAATTTAATTATGTCTTTAAATAAACACAACTGTGAGCACTTCTGATTACACTGCAAGAACTTCTTGGCCATGGGGAAAAATTAATGGTAAATCTCTATAGGAATCTCATGGCTTCTTATTATTTTATCTTGTAGATTTATTTTCCAGATTTTAATGTCCAACACTTTCACCATTCGGTGAGCCAATTTAGTGAAAAACAGTCCTCAAATACATTGTGTCTTAAAATAGCAGGTGAAAGCTTGGTCAGTTAGAAAGGGGGTGCTAATTCCAGTGATGTTTCAGAGTAAGATGTAGCTTCCAGGTGGGCTTTACATCATGTGTGCCTACTCTAATGATAATAGCTAATGTAAAATGAAACCTGATAATTTTCATTAGAAAACATCAGAACATGAGTTCCACTTTTAGTTCCACTGAGAAAATTTTGGTTTGAGTTTTATGCTCTCATTTAAATAGTTGTTTGATTTTTTTGTTTTGTTTTGTTTTAACAGATAGAGAAATATTTTCCTGTCTAAAATTCAAGTGGACAAAAAACTAATAAGAAATTGCATGTTATGAATGCTATAGCTCAAATTTTTATATTGAAAAGAAATTTTGTCTTTTAAATAATTTACCCTTCTGTGTTAGTCCTAAAAAAATACCTGCTAAGAAAAAAATGTGTAGGTTAAAAAAAGATCCCAATGATCCAATGTGTTTGAATGATGAATCTGTCACCAGATCACTTGTGCATGGAGATGAAAGCATTGTCTGTGTGCTTGCTGCCTGAGGAAATCTGTGGAGGGGGATGTTTGTCAGGTGAGAACTTGATGTCCTGTGTGGCTGAGCGTTTTTGGCAGCGCCCGTTGCCTTTCCTGCTGCTTTGGTGAGCCCTGTGCTGCCTGGGAGGTTTTGCTCTGTTCCCCTTAGCAGCTGTGGATGGCAGTGACTCATCCTCTTGTTCCTGCCTCTCACCTGAAGTAAGCAGTGTTCTTAAAAAAAAAAAAATAAATAAAAATAATCATTGTTCCTTCCCTTTTGGTTCATAGTAACCCTGTAAGCCAGAAATTTGTAGGCAACTGTACAGGAACACACTCAAAATTATGTAGGGTTAAACTATTGCGATTAGGTCAAAAAGTTGATCTTTGGCTGCTTCTTTATGTACTAGACCATAGCTTTGGTCAGACATAGCATGGTGCAGAAATACTCTGATTAAATGGTAA
>NW_010298985.1:128956-152299 GCF_000700745.2 Antrostomus carolinensis | reverse complement strand
GCCCAAGAGTATGTCCTGTGGTGAACCACCTTCAAAATGGGGATAGATTTTTCAAAGCCAGCCTGCAAGAAGTATTAGTTAGCTATCAAAAATGTTCCTGGCTTTCAAAGATACAGTTTTGTTGGAGCTTCCAAGATGGCGGGAAAATTTTATGTACTCCAAGTCTGAAGTTTATGAATAAGTAGATGTAAAAAAATAAAGCTGCAGAGTGACCTGACATTTTTTTGACATGTGTAGAGTATAGCTGCTGCTCTAGTGCAAATGTTTCTCAAAATGCAGAATTGCAAATTGCCATTGGGTTATTGAGATGGTGATAGTTCTTGGTGTGTTCTCCCTACGAATGAAGAGGAAAGCATTTATTTTTCATAGAAGTATGGTGTGCTATAAGCACAGTTACATACAGACATATAGTATAAGTTATATGAAATTACAGGACAAGCATTACAGAGGAAGATAATTTGCAAGGAACTTAAATATTGATGAAAGATAGTTTTTCTTATGGGCAGCCTCTCTGAGAGTATTAATTTAGTGTACAGCTTCATTTTAAAATGAATAATGTATAAACAAAATAATGCTTGCTTTGCTGTGTGCTTGTATTTTATTTATGTGTGCACACATGGTCCACTCTAATTAAGCACAGCTCTTTATGGTTTATTTATTTGTTCTAGAGAGGCTGCTTAGTATTTGAGAGAAACAGTAACGATGTGTCTGACCTTTGCAGTGGCTGTGTTAATGGTAAGATGGGTTTTGCAGCAGCCTGCAAGGACAGTAAAATAGCAGGTTTACCTTTTTCTCCATTTGCTGGAACATACTCAAGAGACCTGAAAGCACAAGAAAAAATACCAGTAAGTGGTTAAAGAGTATTTTCTTGTGTTTTCAGATCTCAGGAGGATGCTACTGACAGGCTGAGGTAAAGGGTTAAAAACTCGATTTCTTTACCTTTTGCTGTGATCTGTGTTTTATTACCAGACCACCAGGGTAGTATTTCACATGGTGAATAGTTGGTAGTCTTTTTTATTTTATTTTTTTTAAATGCTAATACAAAGAAATAAATATAAATGGAGGTAGAGACCAGTCCAGGTGTTAAGTTTTACATAGTATGGGTAAACGTGAATGACTTTCTAGTATGGTGGTCTTGTAGTGGGCTTTGTCACTAAACTTCCTAAAAATACATGTTGTATGTGCATACAAATTTTATTGCCTCTCCCTTTTTTATGGTCTTAGCTTAATATAGATTCCCACCTCTCTTTACAAAAACATCCCCTGAGCCTGTGCCGTGGTGAGGAGCTTGATGCTGGAGGTTCAACCCACCGCTCCTTCCTCCTCCTGCCTCTCTCTGGTGGGCTCCTCTCCCAGCTCCATGCTCTTCCCCATTGTGCTGTGTGCTCTGTGCACAGTTGCTGTCGGATGAAGTGCACAGTTTTATTTCTGATAAAGGCAAAACCACTGGGAGAGAAAGAGTTATTTGTTGCAAGCGCTAATAGCATAGGTTTAAAAAAAGCAGGGGTAAAAATAAAAACCCAGGTATGGAGAAGCTGATGGATACCCGTGTATTCGGATGGTAACGTTGCTTTATATAAAGCAATGGAAATTAAATGTTTATAAAAGGGTTTTGGTTGATCCAGGCATTTGTGGATGATAACAGTAAAGAACAGTGTTTAACTGACTTCCACATGAACATGACCATTTCTTATGTTGTTCTTCTGTGGAAGCTCTGTGTATGTGTACATGCAAAATTAATATTCTTGTAATGGATGATGCCCAGATAGATTGTGGTCTATTCAGTCGCTCATGTTTCTGCTAATTAATCGTTAATCATCTGCTATTGGAACAGTATCTTTTTTCCTTTAATTAGCCACTGGTACGTGTTAGAAATCTGCCTGCAGAGCTCTTACAGTGCTGCAGTGTATGCCATATTTTTCTCTTAATCAGTAGGTAATGTTTCATAGCTTTTGTTTGCTTGTTTACTTGTCTGTTTTGCTCTATCTTTATAAAAGTAAAAATCTCCTTTCAGCATATATGGTGGTTACCTCAAACTACTAGTATGCTGCATAAGTTTTTGCACCGTAATAGCTTTGGGGAAGAACAGAGGCAGTTCTGTTGCAAAGGAATGCACACTAATGGTACGTGCTGCTTCCAGCTAAACTGATTATAGATAAGTAAGAACTCTTCCCTCTCCTCCTTCCTCCATGCAGGATCATTAGGACTAGCTAGCTTTCTGTGGTTTTGTTGTTTGTTTTGTTTGGGGTTTTTTTTGGGGGGGGAGTTGGGTTATTTTTTGTTTTGGGTTGGTTTGGTTTTTTGGTTTTTTTTAGAAGGAGGATGGAGGCTTGGAGAACTGCTGAGTTCTTCCACCTTCCTTTTTCTTGCAATGGTTATTCTTTTTCTGTGTTGCATAATGGATTGTTTATAGCTCATGTATATAGCTGTCTTGCTTTTGAGGATCTGCTGCAGATATATGTGAACGATTGACAACGCTTATAAACTCATTTTTGTGAGCGTCATAGGATAGACTTAACTGCAGTAGCTACAGAAAGTGGGGCGAGGTTTTGATCTTTAACAGCCTACCTCTTATCATAGAAGTACCATTCTAAACTTAAACTAATTAAAAGCAGTCTAGAAGGTCTTGTAGATTGAGTGAGAAGGTATCACAGGTCTGTGTCAGGGATTTCCAGAACCGAGGGCTGTGTTTTAACTTCATTGTTGGTTGTAGGTGTCATAGCTTCAGGAAAATCCTGGTGGTATAAGGGACGTCATAAACTTTCTCCTTCTCCCCCTGTTGTCCCACATCCAAGTCCAAGAGCACTCAGGCTTCAGTGTATTGCAAAGACCCACATTCATTAGTCTGCACTGCGTTTCAGTGAATGGACTGCTGGAGCTAGGGCAGCAAAGAGGAAAAAAAAGAAAATTAGACCAAAAAAAAAAGAGCATTTACTGAAGATGTTTGTGTTTAAAATCTGTGGGAAATAACTGTACAAAGTGAAGTTGTTTATTATCTGCTCGGTTACTTCTGGTAGCGTAAGTGAAGAGTTCTCGGCTTGGGCGTTAAATGATGGGTGTCATTTGCGGGCTGTTTCTGAAATATGCTGGTTGTGAAATGAGAAGAAAATTGAAGCTAACAGATGCATTGATCTGCTGCATTAGGGTTTCACATCTCACAATGTGGCAGAGCTGCCAGTAAGACATTCAGCGGGAGAGACGGCCCTTTGGCAGGGACGAGGTTGCACTGCAGATGCAGCCAGCCAAGACCAGCCCTGTGGCCACCTCCTCTCCCCACTGGGAGCTCCTGAATAACCTGAGCCTCCCACAGCTGTGTCAGGGATCAGTGTCATTACCCTGTGGCCGGCAAGGCAGGTGGTGCTTAATGCCACTCCAATTGAACGGCGAAGGAAAGGGGGTTAAGCTAGGATAATGCTCCAGCCTCATCCTGGCAGCTGAGGGCATCACTTCTGAGCTTTCTCCAGCTGGCTCCAGGAGAGCGAGAGCAGGAGCATCTGAAGTTTACTGTACACCTCAGACCTTACGTGATGGCAGTACGCAGCTTGCTAGTCACTGCCATGTTGCTAGGGCAACCTGCCTATTTATTCATTTATTCCCAACTTCAGTCTGATACATCCTCTGCCCTGCCTTTGCTGGAGTGGTCTGTTTGGCACTCAGGCTTGCTTTGATGGGCTTCAAATGTATCTTGTGTAGCTACCTATTACTTACACAGGGAAGACATCTTCCATCCCCCTACCCCAAGTCGTTAGAGAGAGGTCTGTCTTGGATTTTAGCATTTTAATTGGAGTGTATCTATGCATGTCCATGCACGGAAATTAAATACTGCACTTGTTTGTGCATTTTTTTTCTCTTAATACAGGGGAGCATTAGATCAATGTTCTCTAGTACTACTAGAGCAGTTTAAGCTCCATTCCCTTTTTTCCCTGATATTCCCATGCCTTTCTGGGGACTTGTTTGAATGTGTCTACCTGTAAATGTGGCCTAAATCTTCCTCTCATTTTTTTATAAGCGTGAATTAGTTGTTCTTGCATGCATGAATAATGTAGCCTGCCGAATACATGTGTGCTTTAATAGTATCTTTGTTAATCTATGTACAATTGAAACCACAAATTATAAGAGGCAGTAGAAAATTCATGTTAACACAGTTTTGCAGCAGATATGTCTTTTGAAATTTGTCATTGTCAGTAATAGAGACTTTGCTGTAAAAAGTGACCAGATATTTTTGTTTTTTTTCCACTCAGCTGTCCCATTTCCTCCAAGTCACCGGCTCACAGCTAAGGAAGTGTTTGATAATGATGGAAAACCTCGTGTGGATATCTTAAAGGCACACCTTATGAAAGAAGGGAGACTGGAAGAGAGTGTTGCTTTGAGAATAATAACAGAGGGAGCTTCAATTCTCCGCCAAGAAAAAAATTTGCTGGACATAGATGCACCAGTCACAGGTTAGTATGGAGTTAGGATGATGGAGGGGTTGGTTGCTGATCTGGGACATGTTATGTGATGCATTAGTGTTTGTAGCTTCCTAAGGAGCTGATAAGCAATTGAAAATAATGTATTCTGTCCAATACTCGATTCTTTCTCTGCTACTACTAGGATAATGGAGGCCATCAAGTGACTTGTAAATTAGAGCAATGCATCACACAGCCCTTTCTGTTTCTAAGGCAGAGAACATTTTTAGTCTTTAGAAGAAGATTAGAGGAACTTTCTTAAACTTGAAAAGTTATCTGGCCTTTTGCACCAGGTATTAATTGCATAATTTTATAGATGTCGTTTACCATAGTAGCACTGTTCAGACATACAGACGACATTGAGCTCTGAAGGAACAATGGTGTCAGAGTAAATGGAAATTTTAATTAAATGCTAAAGAAAATAATGAGTGCAGAAAAAAGGAAAAAAATTAGCAGAATCCCAGTTTGTGTTGCCTGGGGGATTAATGAATTGTGCTGGTTGCAGAACCCATCCTGCCCTTGACTATCAAACACTACCACCCACTCATTAATCCTCAGGAAATGCCTTATACTTTAAATTTCCTTCTCTAATTGTCTCCTGTCTCCAACTGCATTCTGAACATATGAATGCATTTACTTGCTCTAATGTGCCTCCTCCCCTGTTTTGTTGTTGTTATCGGATATGAGTGCATTTTTGGCAAGAAATCAATCTGTGGCATAGCAAGTTAGCTGCGGGGCAAAAGATAACTAGTTCCAGCCAGCTTAAACTATAAAACTAAACCATAAAACTTGGTTTAAGAAGGCAGGTCCTTTTGTCACTTTAGTTTCTGGAAAGCCCTGACAAAAGTAAAAGAAATAGGTTTATCTGCTGCAGAAGGGTTACCAGTCTTTGTGTATCAATACTGGTAGCATTCACCAAAAACTACATAGAAGTAGGGAAACCTTCATTTTCAGGAAACCTTCTCTGAAACTGAAGAGCATAGTGCCTGGCCTAGAATAATGCACAAGTTATTAAAGCTTGTAATTTTAAAAATATCATCCAAATACGGGATTGTAGCTTGACCCAGAGACATAATGTGTATCATCTTTTATGTAATAATTAGCTTGTCATGCTGCTGTACAATTCTGCTGGAAAAGATTTAAATCATGTTGCAGCTCACAGATGAAGAAAGGAAATAGGACAAATAAAAGTATCTCCCGAGTAGACTGAGAATAAAGTTCTACAGACATTTTCTTTGATACTTCAGGATAAATGGGAGAAATCATAGAGCTGCAATACTGTTGTCCATAAATGAGTGGCATACATGCAGAAATTCAACCATTCTGTGGATTTTCTTTTTTTTTTTTTTTTTTTTTTTTTTTTTTTTTAAGTGAGGTTGGTTTTGCTTGTTTTGTGGTTTTTTTAATCCATTGAGAGAAGTAGACTGTAGGAGAACAGGTCTGGTGTGTTGTGTTCCAAGTGATTTTCCTACATCCATGTTTAATATTCTCTCTCTCTTTTTAATTTTTCCTCTTTAAAAATTATTTCTTAAATGCTTTTGAAGGTATTGGGATTATATAAGGTATATAAGGTATCTGAATTATAATTTGGAGATTAATCTCCTGAAGGTTACCCCATTGTATCACAGTGGTATAATTTAAATCTTTGATTCTTTTTTCAGTTGAGCCTACATCTTGCCTTGTTCCTGCTTTTGAAATTATTCTCATGCAGTGATTGTGATACTGCAGCATTCTTCAGGGTGGCTGGTAGCTACTCTTTTTAAACTAGCGTAGAAAAACTGGGCTCCTAATGCTTGTTAGCAGGGTAGCTGAGAAGTGCTAATGTTCTGTATGAACAAACATGAAAGCTGGTGTTATGAAAGTGATCATCAAAAGAAGGAAAAAAATAAATCGTGGGGAGGAGGTTGGGAAAGCTTGTGAAGCATGTTGTTGTGGGCCTGACAATTTTCTTTGTATGAGTAGTATGACAGCAGGTGACTGGATAAAGAGAATATCAATTGACCGATGATGTGGTGGAAGTGCAAAGTATATAGGCAATGAAGAAATAACTATGGAGCAGAGGAAAGCTTTTTTCAAAAGTATGGAAGAACAAACAAAACCACTAATAGACTGGAGAAGAAAATAAACTTTAGATTTTAGACATGGCAAGCAGTCTTGTTGAAGAGTGACAGTCATAAATCATTAATATGGGATCCTTTGTGGGACATACATTCATTTTTTAGAAACATATCCCTGTAGCTGATTAATGAGATGATGATCATCAAAAAAAGAGAGAGAGAAGAGCATAACTGTTGAAGTAAGAGCACTGAGGATTAGCAGAGTGATGATATACTTGATAAATGCTAAAGAACATGAAAAGCTTTTTCTTAAAGCCTTGTGCAGACATCCCTCAATTTGAAATCTCTCTCCTGTTTATTTTAAGAGATGAAATAATTGTCTTCGGAAAAAATAACAGAGTTCTGTTTGTAACCAAAGTCATGTGAAATAAAGTGTGTACATAGAAGACCTGGATTTGATGAATTGTATAATGGGCAGGAGGCATGCAAAGAGCCTTAATGTGGAATGCATAATCCAATACTTTGCATTCATGTATAAAACTTACTCTTTGTCTGGGTTAGCTGGAAGCTCCAATGTGATCGTCATTTAGAGTGAATACAATTTGTTTTCAGATTTGGCAAGGTTATAAGCCTTTTGAGGTATTGCTGATTAATTCATTTGCAACCTTAGCTCAAATTCTCCTCATTTGCTACATATATATGTACATCCATGCGTAGTTTGCTACAGTTCTGGATTACAAACAAGGTGAACTATTCCTGCAGTTGTTACACAGGGCTGCTTTTCACTGGGTATGAATCTGAACAGAGCCCAAACTAAGAAAAGACTCCAAGTCATCTGCTATCAGGACTTTTCTTGCATCTGGGCAGTGTTGAGGCAACTTTGTCTTGACTTGTGAATGTGAGTTGGGAAGGATGGAGTGAACGGAGTGAAAAAAAGTGAGTGTGTCGGGGGAAGAATGAAAGCAGGGATGAAAAGTGGTGACAGGGGCTGCTTAACAGATGACAAGGAGGTAGTTGAGACTGGCTACTTGACTTGAAGACAAGAATATGTGATAGAGGTGGATAGCTTGGGAGAGAAGGAAATGGCCAAGAGGCTGAGTCAGAAGTTGACAGAGGATGGCTGTGCAGGCAAAGTAGGAAGATGAGCAAGAAGTTGACAGGATATTGGGACTAGCTGGGCAAGGCGCCCGGTCTCGGAGGTGAAGGGGCACATGGAGTGGACCTGACTGCAGACTGACAGCTGTGGTAGAAGCAGTTACCAGTACAGACCTGTGTCATGATAGGCAGCAGTGAAGGGCTGCCACAAGGCTTATGGGGTCATCTGGGTTTCCAGTGTGAGAACGAAGTGAGCCAGGCACCGTGGGCTACCAGGATGCTTTCCAGTTGCCTGCAGCACCATGGGGAATGTCCATGCCAGCCTTCACTCACCAGGGAATGGGCAGACAGCAAGGGGACCAGGAGTCACCTTCCACAGATGGATTGTTCCTGACTTCTTAATCTATACGCTCTTCGTTTGGAGGCATGTGATCTTCATCTTAAGCTTGTGGGTTTAATGAGGTTGACCTACCACTAGACTACAGCTGTTCAGTGTTCAGAGGAAAGATGTCTCTGTGGCAGCCTTAGAATTTCCAGTCCTGTTTTATGTTCGTAACAGGATAATGACACATGGAGAAATTGGCTCATTTTTAATTGTTTTTTTTCTAGAAGGCTAAGGAAGTATATCTCTGAACCTCCCTGATGGCAATATTTACTGAAGTCATGCTCCAAAGAACAGTTGGGAATGCCAGTTTTCTAATTGCCTGGGTAGCTCTATGTGGCTTTACTATATAGATTTGTCACTATACAGAGCAATTCTGGGCAAGTGATGTATGCTACCCTTTGCATGATGACTTGAGTATTACCTGCTTTTTTTGATGGACCATCACTTCTAGATCTAAAATCTGCTGTTCTTAAGTACTGAACACTCTTAACAGCGTGCCAGTATCCCTTTGACTTCAGCACATGGGCAGCTTTCTCTGTGAGTGAGTATACATGTGTACCTCTGTATATTATAGAATTATCTACAGAATGATAAGTTCTTTGGGTTTTTGAATGTGTTATGTCAGGAAAACAAATTTAGGGGAAGCCTTTGGCAATGTCATCTTGCTTGGCTTCCAGTCTGTCAAATGGGCCCTTTAGCTCACCTGTGTTTTGAAGACAGTAATTCACACATGTCTTTTGAAGTGATGAGATGCTGCTATACTGAGTGGTGTTGAAAGTATGCGAGCAAGCTGATCATGCTGTCTCCAGAGTAAGGTTCATAGAAGTTTTGTAACTAAAGCACGTTTCACACAAGTGAAGAGAACACAACTTGAAAGTTGTTCAGTGCATGAGTATCGTTCTTTCTACCCACTGCATGGAAAAGAGCAGAAAGTGACTATATAATTAAGGAATTTGTAGCATAATGCATATGCAGTAGAGGTTATACTTGAAACCTTAATTCTGTCACATAATAAATACGTTTTGCCAACATTTGTGGTGTTCGCTTTAATTACTGGATGTATGATTTATTGACATTAGTGGACCTCAGTTCACTGGTCCTTTTCAAAGCAACCAAACCTGCAGTTTTGTAACATGATGATAAATTGTTGTTTTTCAACATCTGCAAAGATTACCAGCAACAAGAGGTTAAATAGCGTTATTAATCTGGAGGGGTTGGGATTAAAATACAAGAACCCAAAGGTCATATTGCAGAATTTGATTTCAACAGCAAAGTATCTGAGGACAACAGCCAATTCCAGCTTGAAGCTAGATCTAATTTTGAAGTTGACCCTGTTTTGAGCAGAGCAGGTTGCACTAGATGACCTTCCCACCTTAATTGTTTTGTGATTTTAACTTTTCCCTCCTTAAATGACATAATTGACTACAAGTTAGATCTAGAACTCTAAGTTGAATGTCTGTCTGATATCTATCATTGTGTGTCTTTGCTTGTACCTTTTCGATTTGGTTTTTTTTTTTTGAGGATATTGTTAGATTTACAGATACTGAATTAAAATAGCATGATCTCTCTTGCACATATGACTGCACAAGTGAAAAGGCTTGTAAGAGATGTGTGTTGGTGTTTTTAAGGTAAGTCTTTTTTTCCTGTTGATATCTATTTTAAAAGTAGTTAACATATACTTTGTTTCTTCTTGTAGCATTTCATGTCTCTCATTTTATGTACTCAGTGTGCACTCCATTAGTCTCTGCCCATCATTATTAACAAGTTTCCTCTAGTAAACTAAGAACACAAAAACCTAAGTCATATGCATCTTAATAAACCTGTGCTTTTTTGCATATGGTACTTCCATGTAACGTATGATCATTACGGAGGCAGCTGCCTGTGTACAGATGTTCTGAATTCTGTTCCTGTAGGTGCCACCACCCATAGTGGCAATGACAGTGGTTTCTGGCCTGATGACAATAGCCAGACCATGTGCAGACACAGGTTCAGCTTCTGTCAGTCCCTCATTTAGAAAAAATGGAAAATAGGTAAAACAAGCATATACTCTTGTTCTAAACCTTCACATGCTTCATTGAGAAAGCCCTGAATCTATGCTATCCTATGTTCAAAGCTATCTGAAATGCCAGGTGCATGCAGCTTGGTATGTGAAGACAGGAGAGCACCAAATGGAGACAGAATAAAAACTTAATGTGGCAGCATAGAAAGTATCTCAGTCTCTGCAAGTCTTTTCCTTGTTCATATTGTTTTCCTCTCCTAGCCCTGTATTTTGCAGCTCCCACGTTTACAGATGTGGTAGATGCAAGGAAACCACTGTTGCTTGCAGAGCCTTCCTTGCTATTCCCTTTGCATCACATAATATAAGGTAGGGTGCGTATGTATTTCCAACAGGTATATAAGTACTAAGCTTGTGCATGCTAAGAAGGAATACACCCACTTGCAGTTTCACTGCAGTGTCCTTGGCTAAAAAATTCCATTGGCTTCGTTGACTGTTGTTGGTATGGAAATATAACTTAAATGCTTGTATTGCTTGTAATGTTTGTATTGTAGTGAGCACACTGACAGTTTTTGCCATTTGAGCTCTTCAATTGGTTGTAGGTGTCTGGGGATAGCCAGTGTGGGAACAACTGCAGCAACTCTGGTGACCTTCGAAAACCTTTGGTGTTTTATAGGTCCATAAAAACTATGGAGCAAAAGCCCTTTCCTGCCAGCATGTGTCTTTTTATAATCCTTGAGAATTCTAGATATTCTCTGGGTACGTTATTGCATGGGGTGGTAGGATCTCCTGGGCCTGAACGTTTCCTCATGTTCCGCATGCATTTTTCCTTTTCCCAATTTCTCTCATTTGGTAGCATAAAATAATATTAGTAGGTTGCTAGTGCTGTGCAAGTTAAAACTTTGTAACCATTGAGAATTTCTAGCTAAAGTGATCAATGCTAAGACAAGCTAATAAAATTATTTATGGTCACATTATAGTATAAATGCAATAGTGTTTGAAGTTGCATTGAACTGTAGCACACATGTAAATGATCTGATGCAATTGGAGAGTCAAACTAAAACAGTTCTTTCTGATTTTTACCTTTGAAGCAGTTTAAGATAGAATTCCAGCATGGAAAATTAACAAGATTGCTTATTAGGGACCTACAAGTACTGTAAGATCTATCCATATTAGCACAACATCAAAGTTTGTCTGAAATTAACATTTCAGTAAAAACAATTTTAGTTAAAACTTCTTTATTTCACACTTAAATAATTTAATTTATACTCTAAATCTAAAGTACCATGATTACTGTTGAGGAAACTATTGAATTTCCAGGACACTGTTATAACTAAAATATTGTGTTGTGGAAAAAAGCATTTATGTGATCAAATTGTAAAACTTCATCCTGAGTGGCTGATGTCTTGGGACTCCCAAACCTAAAAGCTTTAATGCTGATTTGAAGTCTAGATGCCTGCAGCTTCTGAGGGTAAGTGTTAAACAGAAGAATTATTCCTTCCCCTTCTTTGTCATAATGCATTCATTAAAGTTATCTTCAAAAGCATCTTTAATATTGTTTGTGATACTAAGAGTAAGTAAGTGATGGGGTCTGCCCTCCGAACAGAGTGCTGGTTACAGTACGACACTTTTTTCTGTGTCTTAGCCAAGTAGGGGTAACTTTCAGTTGTGACTAACTTCTTTAGCTGCTTTAACTATATTGCTAGTCATTCTGAAAACATGCTGGTATTTTGTTCATTCTAGCCTTAAAGTGCACGGGAGTCCCAGCTATTCCTAGTGTAACTACATCAGTTTGAGTTTCTGCGTTATACTGGTATACATTCCCTGTGTGGACCAGTAACACCTGAGAACTGGATGCATTTCAGCAAATTATTCTCACTCTCAGAATAAATTGCCTGCAGTTAATTCTTCTTCATCATAGGAGAATTAGCTTTGACTGCAGTGAGGTAAATGTTAGTTTGAAATAAACTCTGACTTGTTTCTTTCATAATATCAATTCACAATCTTGTTTGCATAAAAAAATACAACATTTCAACAGAACAGGTTGAAACTATGGAAGAAGAGGAAAGGGAAAGTATCAACAGCACTATCTACTCTTGCATCTTTCTTGAAAGCGAATGATAGTCCAGTTCTTTTTATGTGCCTGTATAAGGCAGTCGTGTTCTTTGGCTTAATAAATGAATTAGACTTTATGAAGAAATATTTGCCGGAATTTTTAAAAATGTTTTAAATATATTTTCTCAATGTGCACATGAGCACAGTTTGCTGATGCAACAGTTATTTCCCTTTACATATCACTGTTGAATATGTTATTAAAATACAGAGAACCTGCGTGTTAAACTCCTGTTAAAAATAATTTATGATATAAACATACATTGAACAGCTAAAGTGAACTTGATTGGATCCTTTAATTGGATTGCTGATTAAAACTGACACTACTCCAGTTATTTTGCATGCTTCATTGAGAACTCATAATATATCAAATCACTTGTGGCTTAAAAACTGGGACTTCTGAAAGAAAGTGAAGATGTAGGTATTCTTTTTTTTTTTTTTTTTTTTTTTTTTTATCTGTTCCTTCCATAAATGCTTCTGTTGGTTCCAGATACGGATTGAAATATGCGTGCTTGCAACCCTGGGAGAGCAAAGTGATTGCATCTTGTAGCTTAATTGAGCTGCTTCAGACGTTAGCATCTAACATTTTGGCAGAGCTGATGTTTTCTAGTAGCAGCTGTTAAATCTATCATTATTGGCAAGATGGTGGATACTACAGACCATATTCTTTACAACTACCTCACTTGTTCTTATAAATAATCCATCTATAGTTAACTTGCTTTAGTGCAAAAATCATAGTCAAATAAACCAAAGTGAAATCAGATAGGGAGCTTAATTTGGTACTGTGAAACAGAGGACCAAATATGTATTGGGCTTCAAGTCAGCACAGAAATTGCATTAATTAAAAGATAACCACCAGCAAAAATACAAAAACAACTGCTTGCAAATACCTAAGTCTAAGTCTTTAGGACTTTGTTCTCAGCAACTTTTATTTAGCATTTATTTAGTGGGTGCTGCCTCATCAAATAAATACTGGTGGCACAGTATAGCATATTAGCATTTCTTCTAGAGCTATTCCAAGAAGACATAGTACATCATAGCAGTGGTGTTTGTTGTAGCTTTTCGAAGATTTTTGTGAAACTTGTAAATCAGGATTTATTTGCTTTGCGATTATGTAGTCAGTGGCACAACCTGAGATAAAACTGGGTAGTTCTGGGTTTTGACACTTGGATTCTTTTTTGAAAGTAACCATGATGTTTGCACTGTGTAATTCTCATGAGAAAGAAAAAGATCCTTTGTTCTTGCCTTTTGTGTTCTCTTAGCTTTGCCTAGTTATTTATCCTTTTGATTCTGGCTTCAGGTTAATTTAACTCAGTCTTAGGTGGTAGTTTATATTGGCAAGTGGTGTGGGAATGCAGTGGGATCACTGCTGAAATCGCAGCCACCCATGTTCCTTCCACCCCCGTTTTGGATGGAGGAGTACTGAAATGAGTAAGACCTAGAAGGGGGTAGAGGGAAATTCCATCATCTGTTTGCCTTTTTCCCCAGCGAAACAAAAATCTCCCAGTCATGCACAAACCAGCATTTCCCACTTTGTATGTGTGTGAAGTAAGAGGATCCTGTTTTATATGTATGTGAGGCTGGAACGGGGATTGATTCTGTCTTAATCCCACCATACCTACAAGAGCTGTGATGTAGAAATTAAGCTGGGAACAGCCATGGGAGAGAAGAAGAGGAACTGGAGGAGCGCAAAGGGGTGAAATAATAGCAAGACAGAGACAAACAGTGTTTTGTGTCACCTGATCATTGCCACTTAGAGGTACCACTGCATTCATCTGATTTAGGAATAGCTGTACAGATGTGTGTGTGTCATAGAATCATAGAATGGTTTGGATTGGAAGGGACCTCAAAGATCATCTAGTTCCAACCCCCCTGCCATCAGCAGGGACACCCTCCACTAGATCAGGTTGCTCAAAGCCTCATGTCTGTTGTGTCTGTTGTTTAGGGTCTGGTTGTGCTTTTGGAGCCAACACCACCCATCTCTTGCCTTCATCTGTGCTTTATGTTTATGTCTAACCTTTCACCAAAACCTGACTGTGAAGCACTGGCAAGTGCAAAGGAGATAACTAGCAGGTTCCTTCTTAAGAGATATTATAAACATTACCTGTCATCATGTAGGAAGAGCATAACTCAGAGAGCATTAGAAATTGGAATTTATGCTTATAGAAGGATGTTATTCTGGGATGGGTTCTTCTACTTCTTCCTGCCTTTAAATGCTTTTTCATTAGCATTTTAATTATTCTAAAAAAAAAACCCAAAACAAAAAAACAAACAAAAAACCAACTACTGGAGCTGAGACAGATAGTTTATTTTGTTTTCTGCAGTTTATTTAGATAAAATATTTATAGATAATTTGAAAGTGTATATAATATCCTCTGTGAAGATTTTGCCTTTTTAAATGAAAAAAGTGATATAATTTTAAAAAATATTTAAAAAAAGAAACTCGTATTTTAAAATTGTCTTTAAACTCTGTAAAATCTGTCTTCTCTAAATAAATGCACCAATTGTGAAGATTAATTGTGCTGAACAGGAACATGTTTTCAATCTGCAGTTGATTTTGGAAAGTCTTGGAAAGTGTCACAGGGAATTATGACAGTAGTGTATGTGACTTGTACTGGTAGCATGTCAAGCCGTAACATTTTCTTTATTATGTCATTATGTGCCTTTTTTAGGGCAGCATATCATTAAATGATGGGTTTAAAATTGTTCCTTGGTGCTGTCCCCAGAATGACTGTGTTGGCTTCTGCTTCTCTCTTCTCTTAGATTTGGGCATCTAGTTGAAATTCATATACTGATGCCACTCAGGATGCTAATTACTTCCTGAGAAAATACTCTTGATAAGTGAGGAGGATCTTGCTCCTCATTGTCTGACAAAAATCCAACAAGATTTAAATTTTCAAGAGGAATCTAAGTCCTGTGCAGTTTTGTCATTCCCTTTCTCTGTTGCATAAATAATCCCTAGAGCTCAGCAGTTGCATTGGACCTTGTGGATTGCTTGTTTTGAGTCAGTGAGATTTTTTGGATCCAGCTATGTTGTCATCTCTAAAGCAGGCAACCCAAGGACGCAATGACAGTGGATTAAGCTCCAATTTAAGAATCTGTGGCTAAGAATCAAAACCAGTCTTTTGCTGCTTGGCACAAGGGAAAGCGCTGCAGAGAATTCTTCTGGCTCATTAGGTCTGTCAGCATCACTGATTTCAGGTGTTGCTTCTGAAAGTTGAATATTTGACAGTCACTTTCCTTCTACTACTTTTCCTTCTTCCAAATCTACCTTTGTAAGAAATTCTACCTTTACAAGGGGAAAATGCCACAAAAGGATTGCTTCAATCAATATAGGTTGAATTCAGAAATCGAAATGAACTGCTTGTGAGAGTTCATTTCAGGGTTTTATCCAGCCAGACCAAAATTTTTTTCTGAATAATCAAGGAGATAAAATTGAGTTACCTTTGTAAGATTTTTTTTTTTATTAACCTGTATTAATAAAGAATACTTGAAAGTATCATTTTTAATCTATAACCTTAAAAAACAAACAAATAAAACAACCCCTAACATTTCAGCTCATCTTTCCTGCATGTTCTTTTGTGTGTTCGGTGCCCTCTGTGCATACAGCCCAAGACCTACAGGGTGGCAAGGTGGGTTGGGGGCATTGCTGGTGGCCATAGACATCAATCCTGTGACTTCAGCCTTTGACGAAGTGGCAGTGCAAGAACACTTCCATTTTCTTTCTGCTTGGTTTGCTTTCTGTCATGGGCAATAGTCAGAGTTGTCTAGAAAAATAAATTATGAAAGCTAATTTGCTTCTTTGTTCCCCTTCATTTCCTTTGGCACTTATCAGACCTAAGAGGGGAAAAAGTTAGCCTCAGTGCAGATACACAATTAAAAGTAAAGAGAAGTAGACCTAAGAGCTGTTTGTGGTATTAGTCTACATACTTAAAACTATAAGGTTATATTTTTTCCCCAAACTATCTCAAAAACTACAGTTGAAAGGGTAAAACTCCTTTGAGGAGAAACTAATCTTCAGATTCTGAACAAGTAAGAAAATATCTGATTCTGAACTGCAGTTAATTATTAGAGCATTTGAGGCGGGTAAAAGCCATTTCACCAAAATTTTACTTTTAGCAGGTTAGCATGGTAAACAGATTAGCATGGTAAACTAGTGTTAAGGTGAGACTAGGTTGCTCTCTAAGTACAATAAAGCGATCATTGTTAAGGATTTGAGGGTGGTTTGTATGTTATACTTGTTATTTTAAGGATTGATTGCAGCAGATTAAAAATAGGTCTGTAGTCTACTGATTCTCTTAGAATTACTTGGGGTTTGGGGGTTGTTTATTTTTTGTTTTGTTTTTATTAAGGTATCTGCTGCTGGACACAATTTGCTCATTATAGTGGAAAAACTTAATTTCCAAGTACACAGATAAAGGTTATTTATGGCCAAACCCACCTCTTAATATAGGGGGCCGGCATTGAATGTAGTTAAATCCTGTGTAAATCAGTAGTTCTTCTGTGGAAATCCAATAGCATTACACCTAGATTTTATTGTAAAATTAGAGAAGAAACATTAAGGAGATGTGTGGTGCAGAATACTTCTATGGCTCCCTGAATCCTTGTCAAGGGAACAAATGTATCCTCAGTAGACTGATGATTTTAACAATGCAAAATGACTTTCAGGTCATTGGCACCATTCTAGGTCTTCAAAAGTGCTTCTGCTTTTTTGTAGTATAAACGCTTGAGGCTTCAGAATACAAAGACTATGAAATGCATAATCTCCTTCTGAAGGCATGAGCTGTTTAAAATGTAACTGGTTGAAGATGCCATCTGGTGGTATGCATTTGGTATGTCTGGCTTCTTCCTGATGTACCTGCCATCAAGGGCATGTATTCTTTAATGTGCAAGAGAGAAAGAATAACCATTATGGTAAGGCCAGGATGCAAAGGTCTCCAGTTGTTGCTATAGGCATGGGCCAGAAGACTTATAACAAGTGTGGGAGAGAAGATAAGCATAAGCAATTAATGCAAGTCACCCTTTTATTTTGAAGTCTGATTTTCTAAATAAGCATTTGGGAAAAAAAATAGGTTATCTTAACTTGAGGAGGCAGTGAAAAAAAATAAACTGAGTTGGTGTTGAATTGCGGTGGCAATGAAATTATGAAGATCTGCCACCTTTGCTTAGTGCAGATTTTTATGTCAGAAGGAAACATGTTTCAATTCCATAAGCAAAAATTCTAAGTTTTTACATCAGTTGATCAAACCTTGTTCTAAAACCTCAAGGGCTGTATTTTTTTTTTAATCTGTAAGAATAACAGGAATATGAATATCCTCTTTCCTAGTTTTTATGTAAAGACTTTTTCTTTGAGAAGAGCTTTTAAGGTCTAACATTAATTGAATGGGTAAAGGTTAAAACTTTGTAGCAATAGCAGTTATTCACTGTGCTATTGAAGCTAAATTACTCACTTAAACTAGTTTAAACAAAATCAAAGCATTAGTCTGACAAAAGACGTCTATCTTCTCTTACATTTGCAGGTTCTTTTGCTCTTATTTAATCACACACTTTCCCTGGGCATCAGTGGCTTATACTCCAAACTAAAGCTATTTTTCAGCATGGGGTTTCATTCAGTAATTAAGATAATGTTATTTTTGTTATGTTCTTCCTACATTAAGCCCTTTCCTTAAAATCATAGAATAATTTAGGTTGGCTAGTATCTTTGGAAGTCCAAGGGTCCTGCCCCTTGTTCAAAGGAGGACCAGCTTCAAAGATAGGTCAGGGCTAAATTCTCCTAATTATTTTCTCAACTAATGCAACTTCTTCCTTCCAGCTTGCACACATTCCTCCTTCCCTCTTAACACCTGTATTTCTGAAGAGACCTGCTACTGTTCCAACTGTGTAGTGAGGGAGGGAAGTTAACTCCTCACAAAAGCCATCATATTTTTCAAGCATCAAGACTATCCCTCTTCATGTCTACCTCTGTTTTATCAATTATCCACACTGACCATTTTGCTCCAAGAACCCCAGTGACTCATCTGAGCTCAGATCATTTCATGCTAAGCTTCCAAAGCATTTCTTTGACTCTTCGTAGAAAGAGGACCATATGCAGTTACTTTTACAATTTCTTCCCCCCACCCCTTAGTGACTTTTTTCCTTGAAAAATCTGGCCTTGGAAGAGTTGTTCTCTGAGCACTGAGCTGTCTGTCTTTTCTCAAGACCAAATCGTTTCACATGTGCTTCCTGGGACAGACAGTGTTGACGTTTGAGCTGTCATTAATAGCTCTTACTCTGCAGTGCCTGACTGATGATTATTCCCCATTAAGCTTACTGAAGTGTATGGAGGAGAACACGGTGTTCGCAGAGGCCACTATGAATGCCTACAGGTGTCTCATCTATATTCGCCTTGACCACCTACCCTCTCTCTCTGTCTCTGGACTCACAAAGTATTGTTTATGCAAAACTTTAAAGAAAGAGTAGTAATGAAGAGGATCCACCCACCTGATGTGTCCTTATCCCAACTGAAACTTTGGCCTCAATGATAGATAATATTTAAAATGACTTCTATGTCCTCAGGAGTACCCAGGCATGGAATCTGACTTGCAAAAAATATGACTGTTACCTTTATTCCATTCTGAGGTGGCCCAAATCTCTTCAAACTTTTGGAAGTGTTTGGTTCAACTCCTCTTGGGCTATGAGAGTATAAAAAAAAAAAGGGCCTCTCCAAAGTATCTATGTACAGGAAAAGCATGAGGAAAGGAATTTCAGTAAGAAGGGTATGTTTAGATTTGGAAGAAATTAATTCACATTGACAAGAATTTTGTGGAAAATACAGATGCTAATGGTTAATATTTTTGATTTGATGTCTGTTCTGCTGCAATGTCCATTTTTTTCATGTGAGCTAGAAACTTTTCTAAGTAAATAGTATTTATATCTAGGGGGTATACCATTTGTGATCTCAAAGTGCAATTGTTACAGCTGATAAATATGCTGTGTGGGTGCTGTATCAGTTGTGAGGCTCTGGTGTATTTGCATGCATACAGGGAATCATGTAATTAACCACATTAAACTGAATAACACACAGCCTCCCCATTGTTCCTCTTTATGTGTGTAATTAGATGCTGAGAGAACTATAGCAGGAAATAGGAACAGTTTCCTCCTGCCACCCCTCAAACAAGTTTTCAGTTCCAATTAAAATAAATTACATTTTCAACCAGAAGAGATTACTCATATGATATCTATGTCATTTAGAAACAGGCACGGAAAGCCTGGTGTATAGGTAAGTATTAGAAAGGAGAAAGTGGGGGAGAATAATTCAGAAATCCTCACCAACAGGAATTCAAAAGCTGGTTCTTTAAATTGCTCAGTTATGCTCCAATGAGAATTTTCTACTAGAGGCTGAGTAACTGCAGGGTAGAGCCTCCTCACAAGATTTTGGGTACTAGAGATTTCTTTAGTTAAACTGTATGATGTGCTTTGACACTTTGACTGAAGAATAAAGTTTTATAGTTTTCTAGATTTTTTTTTTTTTTAATATTTATCTTATGGGACTACTTAAGGAACAAGTAATATATGACACCTTCTGCCCAAGACCTTCCTATTTTGATCCATCACATTTTCCAAGACTGCGTCCTTTACTGCACTGCTGTGACAATGGGACTTGTAAAACAAACAGAAGAGAAGAAAGCCCTTCATTATGATGCAGATAGGTGGAAGGACAGGATTTTAAAATTATTATTTTTTGCTGAAACGCCATATGTTTCATGTCAAAAATAAAACAGTATTTTGGTTTTGGTATCAATAAAAATGAGAAGAAAAACCACATGGTGAAAATCACATAGAAAATGAAAATCCTAGTCTTCTGGGCTATGATGAAGTTTAAAATTAAAATTATATTTGCATTCTTAATTAATAAACTATCTAAGGGAAACCAGTAATCTACTTAGTAAACATTGTCCAGGATAGGAGCCTTTTACCCTATTCCTGAGAGTAAAATGATAGTTAAGGTGATGTGAGAAAAATTATCTGAGACATTAGAAATTCCTTATTCTGTAGTATCATCATACATATCCAATGACTTTAAAATCTTTTGGTAGACATGATGACGAATGATGGCTGTCCTTGCATAATCATGCAGAAAAACTTATGCTACATTGCAGGAAAAAATGCTATCTCCTGTCCTTTCCTCAAGTATTGTGGTTGTTTAAGGTGATTTAAACATAGTTGTGAAGAAGCATTTATTATATTAAAATTACTGCTTTCCATATGTAGAAAGTCTTCATTTCAGTGTCGTCTTAATCTGGGTCTCCATGGTACCTGCTACATACATTATTTCAGTACACCAGCCAGACCATGACGGGGATGTGGTCTGGGGAAGACTCTTGTGTCAAACAGAAGGGAGCAGGTATATTTTTTTTAAAATAGCACACAGGTTTATATTTTTCAGTAGTTTCTTATTCTGCAAATGCAGTCAAGGAGTGTGAGTGTGTCTAGTGGAGGAGGCTTTTGATAATGCCAATGTCTGATGGTCTTTCATGGTTATCCCTCCTTGCTTTCTTCTTCTCCATTGCATAAACAGACTTTTGAAGCCATTTGTACAACACATCTTAGAGTCCAAATTCAGTAGTGTTTGATACTTGTTGCAGGTAAGAGAACTCTTATCTTTCAAAAAACAACACATGATCTGCAGCTTAACAAGTATAATATTTCAAAAGTTACGGCTGATATACAGAGTATCTTGATTTAAGATACAGAAAAGCAAGAAATCCTGATGTCACCCAGTTTTTGTATAGAAAAAGCAGAGAGTTGGAGAAACTAACTGATCGATCCATGCTTGTTACATTGGGGTTTGGAGCAACCTCACCTTTCTGTGAGTTTTCAGAAGGACTTATTTTGTGAAGTTTAGTGTAAAGATGATCATATAGTTCTGGAGTGAAAATCTGAGCTACATTTGGAACATTTGATAGCGGTTCATGTCTGAAATTGTGTGGTAAACTTTGAAGTAAAAGCATTGCAATGACAATTCAGTTGGAAAATTAACTACACAATATGGAAGATAGTTCATTCTCCTCCCACTTCTTCCCCATCCTTTCATCTACAAAAATAGCGTAATTCCTGGCAATCATCTTATTTTCTCTGCAATTTTCCAGTGTCCTTGATAATATTGGAAAAAGTACAAGTCTTAATTGCTTCCTTTTTTGAGATATATGAAGAGACTGCTCTTCATTTTTTTATTTTTTTTTTTTTTAATAGGTGCTCTTACTTTTTTGGGTTTAAAGTTAAAATGCTGAGACAGTTTTGTAAAATTGGCTGTAATAGTAAATTCAGCTCCTTACATAAGGAATTTAGAGCATGTTCTTGTACTGTCACTGCTGTTAGTTTGCCAGCCACATAACTGCGAATATCCTTTTTGGACTGATGCAATCACTGCATTATTATAATAATAACTTTATACATATTTTTGGTTGAAGAGAGGAAAATAAGTCCTCCAGAAGATGATTCCTCAGGTGAACAGAGCTGGGCATCTAGGTCCTCCATTTTCCTTCCACCTCCTGAAATACTGAGCCGGTATAAGTGACCCTTCCCTCCAGCGTGGCTGTCAACCTCTCGAGTGGTGCTTGTGGTCAGCTTGGCTGGCTGGGGGCTGTTCTGGGGCAGCAGCCTGACCTGCCCGCTGGCTGTCCTGTCCACCTGGGCTTGGGAGCTCCCCTGGACCCGTGTTCAGCTGTTCCAGCATGCTAAGCCCACTGAAATCTAACCTGACAAAAATTCCATCATTAAATATGGTGCTTGACTTTTTGCTGATTTAATATGCTGAAGCAGTTCATTTTGCTCAAGGATGTCTGAGACCAGGAGCTGGAGCAAGGAAGTGAGGGGGACTGCAATGGCCAGGAGCACAATTAGCTGAGACTGCCATGAACCCTCAGGCTGAAATTACGTTTGTTGAAGGGGAATTAGGGAAGCTGAAGGTACTTTGTAATTTTTTTTAAATAAATTATAATCTGAGCATGTTGAATAGCCATAGACAGAGCATGGTTTTTTTAATTATTTTTTTATGTTACAATATTTAAATTACAGGAGAAATGCAACACTTACTGAAAAGTAATTTACTATAGTCCTTATATTGATACTCTGTGGAAAACCTGCTGATATTTTTCTGAGTATTGCAGAATAGTCCTAGACTCAGTATTTGAGTCATCCTGTATCAAACGAACTGTGCTGCTTTTGTTATCAAGAAATTCAGTACAACATGATGCTTCTTTGCTGTGATTTCTATCTGGTAAATGTGCCTAAATTATATTTGTGAAATTTGCTCAAAAGATGGAAAGGTTGTATTTGTTTTCACTAAATAATTCTCTGTGGAACCAGTGTAAGGGAGGTCAATAGAGGTCAACGCCTGTTCAATTCTACGTGTAAAGAAAATCTGAAATTAGTATATGTGTATGAACACATAAGAGACAAAGCTTACACTTGTTTTGAGCTGGGTTTCGTGCACTTGTGTGTATATGTACACACATACTGCCCTCTATCCTGGTGAAGCATCAGACAGTGTATGCATTTGACATAGATTTCAAAGATATTTGAGGTGTTTACAGTAAATAAGCTAACATTCTTCTTCAAAAGTAGCAACATTGCTTGTGCCAGTGCTCAAAATTATGGCTTGATTTGCAATTGTGATTGTTACTTGTATACTAAATAATAGATTATTATATACTAGATGTATCTCTTGATGAGGGGTGCCCATACTCTCTTTTGCTGCAGTCTTCCCAGGGTTTTGAATTCTGTCCTTGCCAGTTTCATTTTGTTGTACTCCAAGGATTATCAGTTAAAAAGTAATTTCTGATGACTTAGCATCCATTTGCTACTTTTTCCTCTTTTTCAGTCATAAAGTTTGTTTATAAAAATTTTTCATCTATGTTGATAAATGATCACCTTTTTGCTCTTGGCTATATCCTCTTTGTGTCATCCTTAAAGAAGCAAGCTAACCTCATATAAGGAATGCCAATGTGTGCTTAACTTTGTATTTAGTTCTGTCCAGAAGCATTTAGCTGTATTCGTCATGTAGGCTCTGGAGACCTGAAGTGGTGATTTTTTTATGTTCTCTCCTCCTTCTATATTTTCCTTTTGCAGCATCTTAAGTGGTTGATGTGGTGTTTCCAGCCTTCCTGGGACAGGCACCCAACATTACATTTCTTTCTATTTTATCTTTGGGTGAGGACTGCTTGAATACTGGGTCTGTGAGAGCTACTTAAGTCTGCTTAAATTTATTTT